>NC_072740.1:14031528-14116275 GCF_026930045.1 Uloborus diversus
CGTTTGTTGTTGTGTCGGTGAGGCGCTGAACTTTCCGAAAGCGCCTCACCGACATGCTTATACGCCAGCCGACCTTGCTTATACGCCTTGAGGTTGAGCTCCTCCTTCGCCATTCGGCGGACAGTTCGATCGCTGATGCCGGTCTCACCACGAGCGATTTTTCTCACGGAGGGCCTTGGATTTCGCTGCACACGCTTCTTGATGATCTTGCGGTTGCAGTGTTTCGATTAATACAAGCTAGCTGGACAAAAGTCAAGTTCAGAACTCATCATTTCATCACACGAAAATAGAAGTGTTTCTAAATTCACATGATTTAATTGTTTAAGATGGATATTATTTATACTGGTAAGTGCTTTTTTTCCCTAATTTAATTACTCTATCTAATAATTAAACAATATTAAAATTTTTTGAAGATAAACAAAGGAGTTTTTGCTCGTTTAAAACCTTTACCCGTTTGTACCCGGGCCAAGTTTGCTGTATATGACAGCTGCACTTTTCCCATTATTATTAAGATGTATTATAATCAGTACACTCTAGTACGACTCATTTTTTTTCTCTAGAATACTTTCTTTCGAGTAGGGATTTCTTTGAAGAATTATTGAAGCATCCAAAGCTTTGGGTAAAAAAAAATATATTGTACTTGAGTGTGCTTACTATAATACGCCTTATTATTAATGGGAAAGCTGTAGCTACTATATACAGAAAATTTAGCCCGGGTACAAATGGGTACAAGTCATTGCCATCACTTGAAAGTTTTGAAACAGGCAAAAAATCCGTCGTTCATCTTTTATAAAATGTTTAATATTTTTTAACTATCAGATAGATTAATAATATTAGGGAAAAAAAGCACTTACCAGTATAGAAAATATCCATCTTGAACAACAAAATCATATGAAATAAGGAACCCTTTAATTTTGTGTGATGAAATGACGACTTTAACTCAACTGATTTATTCAATTACAAACGGATACGTACCTTTTAACCTTATTACTCACGTGACGGAAGGGAGTTAGACATAAACAAATAACTAAGTATCATGTTTTGGATTATTGTTTGCATTATCCCAATGCCAAAGTTAAGAATTTTGAACATGACTTTTGTCCACCTAGCTTGTACTAATCGAAGCACTGTGGGTTGGTGGGCATATTGACACGGTCCGCTTCCTGGTCGCCGGCCATCGTGGGCAAGTTCCTTGCATCGTTTGATTGCTTCAAACACCGAAATCCTTTCTGAGACCGAGCAAATGAACAATCTCACATAGACGTTTTCCTTGCCGAAACAGTTCGAAAATTGCAACACGTTTGTTTGACATTCAACAAAGAAAAGCATGTTAATTAATCAATAGAAACATGACAAATGACTGGCACAGAAAACTACGTAGAATTTAATAGTAAAAGAATCATGCGGCTGCACTTAAACATGTTCGCGTAAAAACTCATACAAAAAGGTTGCCATTTTTTTGCAGCAATATATATATATATATATATATATATATATATATATATATATATATATATATATATATATATATATATATATATATATATATATATATATATATACATATATATATATATATAAACTTAGGGGGGAGGAGAAAAACCCAAAGTTAAAACGAATTTGACTGGAGCAAATTTTACACAAGCAGGGGAATGTGGGCAAAGTGAAATGGTGAAATATTTACCACACTTTTAGGGTCACTTACCTAGTAACATTTTAACTATGTAGTAACATATGTAGTCCATTCCAGTCAAGAAAAAAATACCTCTGAAAATCAAAGCATATGATAATACAAGCAATTTTCAAAAATTGATACTCATATTGTAATATTTTGTTGAAAATCAAAAATTATTTTGATATTATCAAATGATAATGTTCTTGTTATTAACATTCTAAACATTAATTGGGACCTTCTAATATTCGGTGCAGTAATTATTGAGTTAATTTTTAGCTTATTTATATTTTAAATCTTTTTCACAACTAGTCAAGTGCACGCGGGGCAAAATGAAATTAGTTCATTTTGGTTACTCATTCAATCATTTACTAAATCACTTACTTATTCATTTATTAACTAATTTATTACCTTCCTTTTCTCTGATTAATTCATTTATTCACTTATTTTCTCATTTATTCACTATTTTATTCACTCATTTATTTTTCCTCGTGTATTAATTAACTAATGTGTTTATTTATTAGTTATTGTTTCATTGTCTTTTTATTTATTCATTATCCTTTTATTTGCTCATTAATTTGTTCAAAAATATTTTTTACAGTAGAATAGAAAATATTTCATTCGAAAAACGTTTCATTTTTTATTTTGCCTCATCCACATGAAAAAAAAGTGAACATTTTCCACTTTTTTTTTTTTTTTTTTTTTTGAAGGAACAATTTTACTGCCAAAAATAAAAAATAATGATAATGCAAGTTTATTATGAAATACAAAGTCCTTTCTTTATGTACTGCAATTTTCAAAACAAATTTCCAATTTGTTCATTTTGAAAAAGCTCAGTCATCTGAACTATTTCACTTTGCACCGCATTCCCCAACATCAGCGGATGCAATGAGAAATACGACTCATAAAAATACGAGCTGACCTGGGCCGTAACATTTTGACGCCATACAATCTATCTGATTGACGCCATTAGTTTTTTTGCCAACGTAGTTTTTATATTTCGCCAATTATTTGTATTGAATATAGCTTGACTTAAAAAGAAAAGTAGGGGAATGTGGGGCAAAGTGAAATGGTTAAGATGAATAAGTTGTTTCAAAATGAACAAACCGCAAAAATTATTTTGAAAATTACAGTACATAAAGAAATAAGATTATATTCTATAATAAAACTCGCGTTGAAGCAATATTCTTTATTTTTGCAGTAAATTTCAGTCTTCAAAAAAAAAATGAAAATTTTTCAGTTTATTTATTTTTTTTTTTTTTTTTCATGGAGCAAAGTGAAAACAAAATATTTTTCTAATGAAATATTTTCTATCCAATTCTAAAACATATTTTTGATCAAAAGAATCACTAAATAAAAGGTTGAATGAATAAATGAGAAGATAATGAAACAATAAACGAATAATTAAATGAATAAATCAATTAATATATGAAGAAAAATAAATAAGCTAGTAAAAAAATGAATAAGAAAATAAGTGAATGAAATAATAAATATAAGTGAACTACAAAATGAAAGACTATAAATGAATTAATTAATAAATGAAAATGGAAGTGATTTATCTTAAATGATTGAGTGAGTAAATGAAACATACTATTTCACTTTGGCCCGTATGTACTTCACCAATTCTACAATTTATTTAAAATACAAATAAGCTTAATATTAACTAAATTAATACTGCATTGAACATTAACAGGTCTCAATTAATTTTTAAAATTTTAATAACAAGAACTTTATCATCGTTTATCATAGTTATTTTCGAATAAACATCTTCCAGAGAAATAAAAATAAAACAGAACGGATCCCCTTTTTTTCTTCTAAAAATGTTAATTTCCTGAAGAATGTGACTGCAACGAAATTCTTTTTTAGAATCTATTATTTCCAGAAGCAACTTTCCCACAAAATAAGCATCCTCAGTAAGATTTGTCAACTGAAACATCAACTAACATAGCACTTGGTGTTAATGAAGCTCAGTGATGCAAAATAGCATTTTTTAGTTAGATAATATGCCTAAACAACTTGGTTGTTTCAGATTTCAAAAAAACAAGATGCCTCTAGCTATTTTGCATTTTCTGAAGGAAAGGAGCAGAAAGAATAAACATTTTCTGTTTATGATTAGCCAAGGGACGTTAGAATGAGTAAATAATAATTAACATAACGAAAATATGCGTAAGCATATTTTCGTTAAGTTAAATGAAGCTGTTGTTTCTACGTGATACGTACTACTTAAGTTTTCTCTCCCCCCCCCCCCTCCGTTTATTTATTTATTTATTTTTTTTTTTTTTATTTATTTTTTTTTTTTTTTTTTGCTTTGTCGTCATGAAACTGAAATGAAAATAAAAGTTGAAGATCAAAACAGGTTTAAAAAAAAAAGAAAGAAAAGTTGCATCGTGAGTTTTTTTGGAAGGAAATGCAATGATATCTAGTGTTCCCCCACATTTTTTTTCTCCTTTATTCTTTTTCTGCTACAGAATTGCATACAATTATTTTGTAGTTCACCATTGTTAATGCGCAAGCTATTTAATTGAGCGTTATCGCTTTTTTAAGTGAAATTCTTAGAGGTTTGCTCGCAGATGCCCATACTACACATTTTTAAGCCATTCAAAAATGGCTTCAAAAAATCAAAAATCCATTTTTTTTCCCACGCAATTACCCCACTTGATGCATTATGCACTAAAAGCTCTGTCTGAAAAGTTGCGGAACCAAATCGGAATAAACGCGAGAACAATTTTAGGTAATGACGCTCAGGAGGTAAACCGTGCTTGCCCAAATGTCTCTAAATAGAATTAAAAAACCGCTAATGGTATTTCCATAAAGGTACCATTATTGAAAATTAAAAGTAAGGGTATAGTCAATGTCGGGGAAGGAAGGTGTTTTTATGTCCTTACACAATTTCTTTGCAGATGTTTTGTTATAGAATTCTATAACAACTTAATTGTAGATTAGTGTACATACACTCTTATTTTCAAACGTTAAATAAATATTTTTAGCTGTACATTCATGCTTGTATTTATTTTCGTAGTGCTTTGCCAACTATAATGCATTCAAGTCCAACATAGCGACGAAGGGGACAATATTTCTAAGTTACTTTTTATTTTCTCAAGTTTTTAAAAATACGTCGGCAATTTGAAGCTATAGAGCAGAAAATGATACAATATGATTTTCTCCCTCTAAAATATGCTGCAAGTATCATTTATGTGCAACTGTGAGAGTGTCTAGTCAACATGAAATTTAGTACACTACTTCATCGGAGAATGAATTGCCTACCAAAGATTATGCCGAAATAGAAGCAAAACTGTAATTAATGTGAATGGCTATTGCAGAGTGCTTCAATCCTTTAAAATTTTTTGATTTAGTCATACTAATAGATTTCAAAGCAAACTAGTTTGATAAACGCTATTACTTCCCCCCAAAACAAAAGATTTTTCGTTTGAAAAAATTATTTGCAATTTTGTAATGCAATATGTTTTATTATTTAAAACACAAAATGTAATAAATATTACACAAAATCACACTTTTTAACTAGATGCCTACACATGTGTATACTGCCATGAGAAGATAAAGGGCAGTAACTGCAATTTTTTTTTAATTTGTTTTTTGCATTTTTGCCATCTTTTGTGTGTTATCTTTATTGTATTTGGTTTTCGTTGGAAAAAAAAACCGTCAAATTCCAACATTTCCCTATTGATAGTTCTGAATCCAAAACGTGTCTCTTCAAATAGCTCGAAAACTCATTTATGCAAATAATGCCGTTTACCTTCCCACGGCAGTATAGGAAGGTTCAATATTCATTCTTTTAAATTGTAGTACAAAGACTAACTTTTATTAATTCATTACTTAATGAATTATTAAGTAATGAAGTCATTCATAAGAATTAATGAAGTCATTTCTAAACTTACAAGATGTCAAAAACTTTTCACGTATATGTAATGAAAGTAAAATCCAAAGCATTAAATAATACTTAAATTGTTAATTGAATTTTATAAATTCAACTCTGCTCTTGTGAGGTGTTCATTTTTTCTCGCAGAACCAAAACGATATTTGTTCGACAAAAATCTTTAACCCTTTACGCCGAATGAAAAATGAAATCATTACGTAAATTACACCACTCTGTTGCTCGTACCTACTGATAAATGAACATATTCAGTTTCAGAGTAATAATCCCCTTTCGCTCCTGATCAGCAAATTTGTATGACCGCAGCTTCACAGTCGTGACATCATCAGTGAAAGCTGCTGACCTGGTTTCCATAGCAACTGGTCAGCACTACAAACAATGGGTCTTCAGTCATTTTTAGCTAGTCAAAACGTTCGTTCATCTAGGTAGGGGTACAGCTTCTTCATCAAAATATATAACGATTTTAATTTAGCAACAGTATAGGAAACAAAAGAAAAGGTGATTCATTTCCAGCAACTGAACGAAATTACGTGATCGGATTATCAACATTCCTTCCCTATTTTTCCGTTTCAAAGCTCAAGTTCACCACTGCGCTACGGGACGGAAATAGGTTTCTAATACGTGCCTAAGTGACCGTATAGTTCTCCGTTTAGAAAAATCACTTAATATTTTTTCAAAAGTAATCCATTTCTAGACTAATGATTATTTCTATATTTGGCAAAATTCGCTCTTGCTTAATAATGCTCAGCTCTATATCGGAATGTCTATATTAATAGTACACTGAATATAAAATTGCGCTTTGAAAACCGAACACACAAAAATATACTGATCAATGAATTCTTAGAAGTACGAAAAAGCTTTTTAAGAGCCGTGTGCAAAACGTGGTTTTTTCCCAAAATTATTTTTTTTTTTTAGGTTCTTAAAAAAGTTCTTATAAGGTTTAAAATTAAATTTTATAAGGCTCTTAATTTGATAAGGTAACTTTCATAATATTTCACTCATAAAAGTTACATTAAATTACATAACTTTTATTAGTACAAAATTTTCAGGGAAAATGAAAAGAAAGTAGGTAAGAGTATTTTAAGAGCTATTTGCAAAATGTATCAATTGTCCAAAATAAAAAAATTTAATAAACTCTTTTATGAAGTTTATTAAAGCAAATGTCAGTGTAGGATATACTCCAAACAATGAATAAATACACCTCAGTAATGAAAATTAAGTATCGCAAAGTTCGACTACTTGAGCCTCCAGGGGCTACTTGAACCCATGAGAAAAAAGTGTTTAAAATCCTTCCTGGTCCTATATAACTTAATGTACAGACATAAAAAACGTTCTCCATCACAGGTAGAAGTCCTAGGTAGAGGCTGGAGCATGAAACAAAATATCTGCTATTCCCGCCTTTTTCTGATTGAGGTTATGATTGCAAGTTGTCTAAACAGTTGTATTTTGCGTCTGCAAACTTTCACATGCAACTTCATGGAAACATCTGATAGCATCAAGGTCAAGATAGTTTTATGTTTTCATTCTATTTCTTAATAAAATAACAGTTTTAAGGTTATAGCTATATAATTAACACAGTAACTAATATAAGTTAGTAAAAGTTTACTGTTTGTCTTAAAATGGGGATACTTGAACTCAGCTTTCAAACAGCCCCAAACCACATTTTATCACTAAATTATGTTAAGTACGATTTATAATCTTTTAAAATAAAAAAGTTAGTTACTATTTATAACCCTTTTTTTCGCAGATCTGGGGATAAAAAGGGTCTGAAAGTAAACGAGAACCCTTTTGAAATAGGAAATAATGCGGATTATTAAGAGGAAAAATTATAATTGTGTCCAGATTCAACTTTTTCCGGAGAAATATCTTAGAAAGTGGCATCAGCCCATTTTGACTTAAGTATATCAACTCTAAAAGGGAAATTAAAAGATCGTTCACACAAAACAAGCCTGGGCGTTCTGTAGTATGTAGTAGCTAAGAAGAGCAGGTATTAAATAATATCAGAGAAAAAAATCCACCCAAGACATTAAATTAAGGAGTTTTCATTATTTCTAAGGTTTAAATAATGAGCATTTCAATTGGTTTTAGCTGTAGCTGGATTATTTTTCTATTTGAGAAATTATGTTTGTTTAAAAATATGTTGCCATGTATACGTTGATTTTATATTAATTTATATAAATAATTTGCAATTTATATAAATAGTTTGCTCACTAGAATGTACGTTTTAAGTTTATATTTTTCAAAATCATTGGTCCTTCTTGATACCACCATCTGTTTTACAGTTTTTTCTAATAGATTTGCTGAGTTGGACAAAGTAGCCCCAGAGCGGGGTTACTTGAACTCAATTTTAAAAAACAGAAAAAAAATATAAAGAGTTAAAATTGTTGTTTGAAAAAGGCTTTGGGTGGTAGCAGAACGTCTGAAAAGTGGTAAAAACAAGGTTATCAGTTCACATTATGGGTTTAACAAAGCATTCAGTGTAAAACTCGCAAAAAGTATGAAATTTCGGGTCCAAGTAGCCACACTTCATGGTATTTTCTTTTAATTAAAGTTTTTTCTTAGGTGCTGTCCATAATAATGTCACATTTTGTTTCAACATTTTCACCCTCCTCCCCCACCCTCTTTGTCACAAAATCTCACACATCATTTTACCCCTTCCCCTCCCTTTTTCACATGTCACACTGTTTTTCATAAGCATAGTCTCATAAAAAATACGCGTGATGTCACTTCTTTCCCCCTCCTTTTCCCTTGTCACAAACTATCACAATTTCACGAGAATCACTCCCTCCGCAAAGGGTGACATCATTTGTAACAGCAAATAATTTGAAACCTTTGTATTTGTCCTCTGATTAGACGTGTTTATTTACTAGGTTTCTTGTATCACTTTTCATTCAGACCCCCCCCCCCCTTAAAAAATTAAAAAGGGCCATACAAAAGTTTTTCCAGTTTTGTTTTGTTTTTTTTTTTTTTCAATAATTGTGCAGGGCATGTCATTAAAAATAAAATTTTGAACTTTAAGGATGCACATTTAGGTTGCACTTTATTTGCCCCCAAGAAATTCATTTCTACTATTATTTTTGAAAAATATTAACGTTTAGCTACAGGGAAACGAGTTTAAAGGTTCGAAAAAAGGCAAAAAATGGTCATTTCCAAAAAATTGTATGAAAATACAAATCTTACTGGGCACAAACTTTGTTATGTGCCCCTTCCCTCTTTTGATTATACTTTTTTTTGAAGGAATAAACTATTTTCATACTTACTTACAAACGGAACAAGGCCAAATTTGGCGATATTATATCACAATATATACTATCATTTCAAATACACGTAAATAAAAGCACGAGTAGTAAGTAATAAAATAAGTAGAAGTGATGTATTTGATAGATATACATTGATACGAGATGATAAGATATTTTTAAATTTTGCCTGGTTGAAATAAGTCGTTTATATCAGAAGTGTCTGATATATAACTTTTATATGCAATAATAGTGTAAATAGTGTTAAGCTTGGAGTCCAGGAGGGCTTTGGGATTTGCTACAAAATCTCAGTAAAAATTTAAGCAGAAATTACTTTTCTTGATTTAATAGTTGCATCTAGCTATAACGAAATATGGAATTGAATTTTTTAAGCTTTGGATACATATTCTACTGCCCTCCATAAGTTTTAGTGCCCCATGTGCCCAAGTCATAATATGGCCCTGAAAACTGGTGAAACCAGTGTATTCCAATGCATTTCAAAAAAAAAAAGGTATATTCTACGAATCATAATTGAAAATTTAAAAAATATATCACAGCTATTAAAGTGCAATTTCTAAGTTCAAACACCGTTAGAATTAGTTTTTTCCGTGAACTAGAACTGCAACATTTTAAAACGAACAAAATTTCAAAAAAAAAAAAAAAATTAAGCATGCCCATAACTAGTCTTTCTCTATTCTATCTTTAAAGACTTGAGCACTTGGCAAGTGACATCAAAAACATTATTACTGATGTGTGTAATTGTTTAAAAAAAATAGTGGAGCTTTTACGGTTTTGCTGGGGCGTTAAATGAAAAAAAGTGCATCAATTCAAAAAATCAACACGTCAAACCAAATAACTACAAACAAAATTTTCAAGCTGTTTCCTTTTGGAAATTGTACAAAAGAAAATTCCTGCTCCCAATTCATTTAACAAAAACCGTTTGAAATATTTTTCAAAACAAATTATAAATTGTTCATTCCCTGGTCAGACTACAAAGCTCCCGATAGATTTTTAGTTTGTCCCTAGAGGAAAAGGGACCTTAATCTTAACCTTTAAATGTAATTAGGGATACACTAATAGCAGTAATCGCAATCATCCACTTTGCCGATTATTTATAATCAGTCAACACTACCGATTAAACGACGGAAAAAGATTTAATTTAAGTTACTATTGCTTAGAATAACTCAGTGGTGAAACAGTCCGTAAAGGCCAAGGTCTTCTGTGATCATCTCAGTTTTCGTGACCGAGGGCTCTGGGTTTGCAAGAGAGATGTTCCGGTTAGATGGTCAGCCAAACGCGGAACCCCAGTGTTAGTTCCCAAGCAAGCTCGGTACTCATTTTATCGAGTGATCAGTAATAAGAGTTCCAAAATTTTTTCTTTTTGCAATCTAATTTTCAGCAACCCTGTTTGTAGTGTAACGAAACACAACACTCCCAGCGCTTTTGGGAAAAATTGAATTGTTTGCAGCCTGACGAAAATATAAAACTTACCAAAACAGTACCATCAGATAAAATATAAGTTATTTCAAAGTTTTCGTTCACACAAATGAAGCAAAAACGATATTTTTCCGCAGTCGCTAAAAAAAGTTGGTTATTTTTTAAATTCCACTCGATCGACAGTTATTTAAATGAAATTTTACTATACAGATCATGAACTGGTAATGAAATACACCAGGCTTAGGAGAACCTTTTAGAATTGTAGTAACTCATTAAATTTTGTGTCTGAGGCAATTATTACTCAAGTAGAATCTAAAGATTTATTTGTTGATTTGTTGATATTTGTTGTTTTATTATGCAATTTAATTTACACATCTCATAATAACACTTATATTCTTTCTAACCACAATCATAATTATTGAACACATGTAGATGCAATAAAATGAATAAAATGCAACATTTATATGACTGGCAAACGCATTGATAAAACTTAAGGTGGTCCCATAATATGGTCTTATGACCGCTGGCTTTTTATCCCTGAAATATACAATGAAGTTTAAAGAGCAGAAAAAATTTAAAGCCTCCCGTAATTGACTCCAATTTATCTTGCATGTATACTCAAACTAAAATTTGCTGAAAGTATTTGCAAGTATTTTCCTTTTAAAAAATAATTTTCGGAATTTAACAAAAATCTGGCTAACGACCCACCACGGGTTTGAGAACCGCGGTTTGGAATGTGTTACTCCATAGTATAGTTAGTCCTGATCGAATAAAAATACAGTAGCCCCTCGTTATATCGCGCCTCGTTACATCGCTCATTCGGATATATCGCTATCTTCTTCTGTCTCCCGAAATATTAAAGCCTAAAATAAGAAAAAAAAACTTTGCTTTAAGTTTGAAACCATTTCTGAAAACATATGGTATTGCACAGAGAAGATCTCTTTCTTCTCTATTTTGTCAATGAACAAAAGGAAGCAATTCTTCTGCAGGGGTACCCATCCTCCCCAAGCTCAATGGCGCAAGTTCCCCCCCCCCCAAAAATTTTCTCGCTTTCTAATCGGGTTAAATATAGCAGTTTTTGGAGTGTTTAATTTCCAGGCAAACTCATGGGGGGGGGGGGAGTGGGTAGCGCTAACAAATAGCATTTAAACTGAAATATTGTTGGATTGTTGACCTGCCTTGCCTTCCAAATTTTACAACGTGCACCGTGAGTAGTGATGTAAAATACCCGGGTATTCATTTTTAGGGGTAAATACCCAGGGTATATACCCGGGTAAATACCCAAAATGGGTAAATACCCGAGTATTTATTTCAAAAATTTATATTCAACTAAAATACTTTTCTGTATACAACCAACAATATACAAAACAATACATTTTTGCCCAAAAATTGTATTTTGATCACATATTTAAAGAATTATTGTGTGAAACAGCTTAGCAATCTAATATGATATTCACATTAAATGTGTTGGATATGCCTGATCAATGTCGATAGCCAAATTTCAGATATAAAAAGCCATTCTACAAAAAGTAAAAAGATTAACTGGTTACAAAAAAAGCAAACATCAATTTTTTAAGGTCCTAGTCTTTTATAACGCAGTAATATGTCCCTGCATGACATCAAAATGTAACGAAATGTCGCTTAATTTATAATTACTATTTATTTACCTATATCTTATGCAGAAATTTCCTCCAAACTTAGTTCAATTGTTCAGGTGTATTCTATATCACACACACACATATATATACACACACACACACACACATAATATACATAAACATTTAAAATTTTTAATCTTTTATTTTAGGATTTATGTTTAAAAAAGAAAATAGTCACCTTTTAATACCACCTAAAATTTTTTTGCAAAATGCGCAATTATTAGGGGATTTACCCTGCCTTCGGAAAAATACCCAAAAAAATATTTACCTTCCCACCCTACAGGGGAGCAAATGCAAATGAGCAAGGCAACAGAAAAGAATATTTTGCTTTTTTTTGCTTATTAATGTGAAAACTGTTTCTATATTTTCCATGTTATCACTTAAATATCAATAAAATAAATAACACGATAGTCTTAATAACTTCTCAGTTCCAAACATCCCTCATGCTTCCTTTTTTTTTTCATTTTGGATATGACTAACCTAGATTGTCATTTTGAAATCCTGAAGTTCATAATGAATTGCTTATACTTCTCCAATTATGACATTGAAAAGAAAGATTCTTTGGTTCACCATATGTTTCTTTCATGATTTCATCAAGTCTTTCAATAAAAAAATATTATAAACTGTGTAATACATATATGTATCTATCAGTTTTACCAATTATTTCACATTTAGATTTTAAAAAAAAAATCCCATTCACTTTTTTGCAATTTTTGTAAAATACCCAGTTTTTGGGTATTTACCCAGGCCTTGGGTAAATACACGGGTAAATACCCAAAAAATATTTACCTACCTGCTGGGTATTTACCCGATCCACATCACTAACCGTGAGTAAACAAGTTTTGGGTACCCCTGAATTTTGCTACCCTTTTTTTTTTTTTTTTTTTTCAAACGTATGAACAATTACAGGAAGAGTGGATTCAATTTTCTCGCTTGGGATGGAGTCATTAGTAGATGTATACAATATGAATCTATAAAATATGAATCTTATTTTATCGTCACTTTGATAAGGGGTTCGGGTGTTTCTCCTCTGGAAAAGTTTCAAAATAGTAGTTTCAAAGCCACACTTTTATACGATCTCTGGTTTGGGGGATAAAAGGTTTGGTGTGCCCTTCCCGGTAATTTTTCAGTATTGAAACTTTTAAAGCGCAATTGTAGATAGTTTAACGTTGTGTGAAAGTGGGCTTTTCCTTTGTTTTCAAAATTGTAGTTCTAAAAACGCAGTTTTAGACTATCTGTGGTAATGTTAGGGAAAGAAGAGATCCTACTGCTTGCCCCAGGAAAATTTTTAAAATTAAAGTCTTAAAAACGCTACCTATGGTTGGGGGAAAAGCAGTTTTCTGAAATTGAAGCTCTAAAATCGCAATTGTAGCCAACCTTTGTGACGTTAAGAAAACGAGTTTTCGGAAGCTCTCCCGGAATTTTCTCGAAATTGAAGCCCTGAAAACCAAATTTAACACGATTTTTTAATAATGTTGACGAGAGTAGGGGGGGAGGGAGAGAGGCGCTCCTCTTAAATTTTCGAACTTGTAGCTTTAAAAACGCAGTTTCGATAGGTCTGGATAATGTTAGTGGAAGGTGAATTTCGGCGCCATTCTCCCGGCAATTTTTTGAAATTGATACTCTAAAAACGCAATTCTAGGCTTGTCTTTGATCATGTTAAGGAAAGAGGAGGCATTCAGGGGCTCCCTCCTATAAATTTTTCAAAATTGCAGTTCGACAAACGCAGTTTTAGATGACTCTTGATGATAAAGAGGGTGTTATTCTGGCGCTACAGTGGGGGGCGCTCTCCTGGAAGTTTTCCAAAATTGAAGTTGCATATCCAAAAAAGATGGATCAGACACACCGTGACAGATATGTTTCAGAAATCCTTAAAAATTGATTCAGCTATTCAGCACACATCGAAAATCAGAACTCGAGAATTTTAATGAATCAAATATTCTTCTACACATATCAGATATAGAAGAAAGTAAATATGATTTACGAAACATAATTTAAACACCTTAAGAGTAGACTGTTTTACCTTCATCAGCAAAAACCAACATCACTGAAAGTTTTAATAAAAATCATCTACTGATAAATTGAAACAATCAGTTTAAAAATGGTAGAAAAGAAGGGAGTAAAGTGAAATGAGAAAAATTCTTCAAGCTTAAGCTCTTTAATGAAGAAAATATATTGTCAATTGGAGGGATAAAAAATGTTATTCGCAAACTTCAAAACTAGTTCTTAACGATTGTCGAGGTGCAAATGAATTAATGGAAGACTAGAGCATACTGGTCTGAATTATTACAAACAATAAAACATTTTGACCTCCCTCTCTCTCATCATTTTTACACACGCATTCATCATGCAGAATTGTGCTACTTCTGGAAAATTTATAAAAAACTGAAAAGAAATCAAATTGTCTGATCCAGCTTTGAAACGGACACTAACTCCATGGCGTCTATGATGTTCCCTTCATTGAAAAAGAGACACGGTCATTAAATTTTGGAAAGAGTACCAGAGCCGTCGCTAGGTCAAAAAAAAAACTGGGAGGGAAGGGAGGTAGGCTTTTGGCGGCCCGTTAATTGTTTCAAACGCATGTTCCAATATGCAGAGAGAGAGATTTGGCTTCTGGTTTAGCAGGGATAGTTATATTACTAGAATTTAGTACTAGCAATATAAATTTAATCATAAGGATAATATTCAGTCAGAATTAGGAGGTGTCGGAGGACTACCTTCTTGCATTACTTCGAAATTGAAGACATAAAAACGCAGTTTTAGACTATATTTTAAGTTTGGGAGGAAGGGGGAGAGAAGGTCCAGGATAGCCTCTCCCGATAATGTTTCCAAATTTAAGTTCTCAACACAATCGTACGTTATATTTAATTATGTTCAGAAGAGGGGGTCTGGGGCTCACCCCCGGGAATTTTCGAGACTGTTTGTTGAAAAACAGTTTTAGACGACCTATGATGATGTTAAGGGAGGAGGAGACTCGGGGTTATCGTTCTATAATTTTTCAAAATGCAAACTTCAAGCACGTATTCCCAATTGTGAACTATTTGTGATTGTGACATGTAAAGGGGGGTCTGGGGGCTCTCCCCCGGGAAAAATCTGAAAATTGTCGCTTGAAAAATGCGGTTTGAGATGATCTATGGTGATATTAAGGGGAAGAGTGATGCGCCCCCCCCCCCCCGAAATTTTTTGAAATTTTGAAGCCTGAAAAACGCGATTGTAGATTTTTTTTTGTTAAAATTTAGTGCACCGCCAGTTTCTTGAAATTAAAGCTCCGAAAACGTAGTTTAAGCCAACCTTCGATGAAAGGGGGAAGGGGGAGTTTTGAAGGGGCTCGAGACCAGAAATGCTTCGTAATTGAAGCACTTAAAGCGAGATTTAAGACATTTTTCGATGATGTTGGCGAGAGATAGAGAGGGGGGGGGGCATTCTCTCGAAAAAATTTCGATCTGTTGAAACCGCAGTTTTAGAAAAGTTGGAGGAGTAGAAGGTTTTGGAGATCTCCCCCGAAAATTTTTCTGAATTGAAGCCTTAACAATGAAATTTTTGAGGATCTTCGGTAATATTTGGAGAACGACAGTTTCGGGACACCTCAGGGAGTTTTTTTTAAATTGAAGTCCGAAAGACGAAATTTATTCGACCTTGAATGCTGATGAATGATTAATTGAGAGGGCGTTTCTCGGAAGTTACGTTTGGAGCACTCTCACAGCTTTTTGAAATTGCAGTCCAAAATACTTAGGTGTAGGCCATCTTTAATGACTTTAGGGTAAGGGATGGGGTTTGAGAATGTTTTCCCGGGATTTTTTCAAAACCTAAGTTTTAAAAACTCACTCTCCAACATATTGTAGTAATATTTTTTTTTTTTTTTTCAATTTTCCTTTGCCAAACACGATTATTTGCTTGGATTTTCCATAATAAAGTTTTCAATTGCCCGCACAATATTTTTGTTTTCTTGCAATACAAGCATTTGCGGCCTTAGAAAAAGGACTTAACATTTTGAACGGATGTGGTAATTTTCTGCTCTACACCACTTCATTTTATTTTAAATCTGCCACCTGCATCTCTTGATTAAACTTTGATTTACTTACGATTTTTACATTCAAACATTTAGAACTAGTGGTGTGAGTATTCATTATACTGTAATACTTTGAATCTCTCTTTGTTATTTAACTGTTATTTTATTAATTTAACTGTTATTTTTTTCTCTATCTCTCTATTTCAAATTTATTTCGGCGATCAATACATTTTTCTCCACTTAGCAATGATTTTCAGGACAACATTTTTCATCAAAAAAAAAAAGGATATACATTTGGGAATGTTTCGGCGACCCCTATCCTATGGGCTGTCCTATTTATTTATGTATTTATTTTTTTTTTAACTGCAGAACCATAGTTTTGTATAACCAGGGCCGCCGAGAGACAAGGCGTGCAACATGTTAATTTGTTCGTCTGTCCTCCCTCCCATCATTCAATTTTACTCTATACACAATGTTTTTAATTCGAGCCGAGCCCATAGTTTCCGACTTGGCAGACATACGCACTCTGCGGCCTAGTGAAGAGTGTATTGTACTGAATACTTTTTTTTGTGTTTATAAAAATGTTTGAAGTGTACATTTCCGCGGCCCTTACTTAGATACTCTTGATAAAAGAGAATCATGGATGTTCCTAAATTGTATTTTAAGATTACATTTTCTATTCAAATTTGACAGAAAAAATACTCTTTGTCACTATTATTTCACTTGTACATTTATAATTACTATTTTTATTTTTTAAAACAACGAAGAGTTTTCCTTTTTCTTCGTTAATTGCATTGCTAAAATGAAATTGGCGGCCACACTTCTGAAAAATGGGGTGGGGGAGGGGGGCTTGCTACGGCAACGGCCCTGAAAAGTGCCCAGGAAAAGTATTATTAATGCTTTTATTTCTTGTTGAATGAGTTTAAATATTTTTTCTTTCCAAAATTCAAAATTTTCATGTTCTAAATAAAAAAAAAAACCTTATAGAAAAAAATCCCCCTCCAAAAATTTTGATGGCGCAACTTGCGCCATAATCCCCCCCTGTGGGCACCCCTGTTCTTCTGAATTCGCTGGAAAAGCAGCAGCAATTCCTGTCATCCAAATGTACATACCCGCACAGTATATTTCAGTTTAAGATGGTCTGTAAACTACTTGACATCTTCTTTTGTATTGATACATTGCCTTTACAAGGAGTGAGAGACATCAAGCAAGTGTCATAGTAGCCCATGTAGAAGAGAACATACGCCCTTCTTTTAGTACAGAAAATATTTGTACTTGGTTGCACAAACCAGGATTTGCATCAAAGAAGGGAATAATGATCTGGACGGGCGAACTAGTTTCCTGGAAACAATCTGGTTTCTTTTACTTTTCACATCCTTTCTACAGCAAGTAAAACCGATTAGAAAACCTACTCGGAATAAGAGGGTATTGGAATGCTCATTCTTATCTCGCGGTAGCTCAGAAAGTTCGTCTTTATTCGCCATTTGATGATTTTAACTTTCTGACAGTGAAAATTTACTTAAATTTCAATCTTGTTTAAATTTCAATAGGTGTGATAGTACCCACATCGAAACCATTAGAAACTAATGTCAAAAAGAACGAATGCCAATTTACTTGTGTATTAGACATAACTATTTTTAATGCCCTCCGTTATATCGCGCTTTCGGATATATCGCTCTTTTTCTTTGTCCCCCGAAAAGCGCGATATAACGAGGGGTTACTGTATACAGTACAATTTTTAATTAGCAATACAAAACGTGATGTTTTTTAGATGGTAGTAAGAATCATCCCCTAGATTAACAAATGCAGAGATAAAATAAAATTCTTATCAAAACCTTCATGATTTAATCAATATTTTGTGTAAAAGAATTTTCAATTTAAGCTCATAATATTGTTCCTTGTGTGGTACTGATGCAATCCTTTCATATTTAAATTACATATTTTCTGTTTTTTATTTATTTATTGATTTAAATTATTTATTCATTCATTTTTTATTTGCTTTATTTATACATTATTTAGTTTTTTATTTATTCATTAATTTTTATTTCGTTCATCAATTTTAGTAACTTTATTCACTATCGTTTTAAATAGGCAAATAATAATAATAATAATTATTATTATTATTATTATCTTATGAAGCAGCTATAAAGTTGCTTCATACACAAAAAAATATATAACAGCATTATTATTCTACCGTATTCAATATAAAACTTCCGGACACAACTTATTTACAGGAAATTCTCTTAGTTCATTTTTCCGCAGGAAATGAAAAACACTATCAAAACCCAAATTTCAACAAAAAGACTTTTTCCACGTAGATCATGCTTTCAGGCACTTTTCTACACGCAGACAATAAATTGGTTTTTTTTTTTTGCTCGGTTTGTAAATTTTTTTTCCAATTCCTATTCGAAAAAAGAAAGAAAAAGAAAAAAGGAAAATGATAACTCATAAATATAGAAACTTTTCTTTTTTTTTTTTTTTTACCTCAAAGTTTCGGTAACCGCATGTGTTAAGGGGTCTAAGGACCTTTAATCTTCAGAATTTTTGATTTTCTGGAAAAAATATATGTTATGCATAATTTTATTCTGAACAATTTGATACCTTATTTATTACCATACGCCAAACACTTTTCGAGTTATTGTAAAAATGCGTAAACTTTCCCTGTAGAGATTAATGTTAACAGCAGCTATTTAAGCCTCTTTTTCTCAGGTGTCGATTTCTTCGGTTTTCTCGTTTTGCGCGCATGATATTTCAGAAAGTTTGTTATATATTTCCGCAAAACTTTTCATGCATGTTTGTCTGATACATCTTAACAATCTGAACCTAAATTTCAACTAAAAAGTTAAAGTTAATATTTAAAATTTAATATTTTTTTACACAAAATTTTGGAAATTTTCGATATTAACTTACCAAATTTCAAAAAAATTAATAAATAATTTTAATAAAATAAATAAATTTAGGTTCAGGTCATAAATATAAACTAGATAAACATACATTAAAAGTTTTACAGATATGTATAAGAAACTTTCTGAGATATCATGCGCGCAAAACGAGAAAACCGAAGAAACCGGCACCTGAGAAAAAGAGGCTTAAACAGCTACTGTTAACATAAATCTCTATGGGGAAAGTTTAGGCATTTTTACAATAACTCGAAAAGTTTTTGGTGTATAGTAATAAATAAGGTATCAAATTGTTCAGAATTAAACTGTGCATAACATATATTTTTTCCAGAAAATCGAAAATTTTGAAGTTTAAACGTCCTTAGACCCCATAAAATATGGTGATAAGTTACTGTCCAAAGACAGAAATTTCTCCCCTGGAAGTGAAAACAATTTTCATTTTATAATTCTAACTGTAGTCATGATAACATGCAAAAGTATAAGCTCTTAGCTCGTTTATTGAACGTTTCTGTACGCAATTACCAAAACTACTTATGTCAACATTGTCAGCAACCAATTAAAAGTTAAAATAATCAATTCGCTATTAATACTTAAAATAATCAATTCGCTATTAAAAGGTAAAATAAGCAATTCACTATTAAAAGTCATATACCTCATTAATGTTTTTTTTTCTACAAAAAAATTCGGCCTACAAAAAAATTCGATCCAAAATCAAAATTTGAGAAAAAGAAAAAATATGTGTGAAAGTATCGATTATTAGAATTAAAAAAGTATAACAAGTTCATAAGAACATTTAGAAAGATGTCAAGATTTAACTTTTTGAACTTTTTTCTTTAAAAAGGCAGAATAGGTCAAGAACTTCTAAGTTTTTATTCTTTAAAGTCTAATACAGAACATGCATAAAATTGTAATAAATTTAACGACGAACAATGAAGTCAAAAAAAAAAATTTCGTTATTACTGAGGAAATCAATTACATAAGCATATAATTATTCGTTCGTGCATCACAATTGCACGCCTGACTAATTTGAGCTCTTTTTAGAATAAATCGAGTATTGTTTTGTTTATTTATCCCCAAAACTTCTTCAATCAAAGAAAATATGGAAGAAGCACTCAAAAAGTTCAGAATTCAATTTTCAGAGGAGTTCGTCAGCATCGAATTCTGAATTTTGCTACTTTTACAGATGAATAGTCAATCCATGAACGTCGGATTCTTTTCCAGTTGAAAAATAATTTTAAAGTTCAAATGAAGAGGGGTTGGGAGGGGGGGTACAGTGACCATTGTTTGGGCTCATTTGCCTTTTCCAACGCATCAAAGTGGAGGAATGTTTTGGAGACTGGAGGGGGGAAAACAAAAGACTTTCAGAAAGAAGTGTATGGGTGTTAATACTGCAATCCAATAAACTGTTAGATCACTCACAATTCTTAGAAGTGTCCCCCCCCCCCTTTTTTTTTTGACAATGCCATAACTTCGTCAATAAATCATTTAACTTCATATGTAAGGCATCATTTTACAAAAAAAATTCACCGATTTCGGCGAAAAATAAAGAGACAGCTCACATTGGGGTGGTTTTACAAAAAAATATCAGATTATTCTGGCTTTAATTAAGCAGTGATTTAATGTATAACGTCCCATGAGCAAGATGCTGTACAGCTCAGTAGGTTATAGCATCGTGCTGAAAACGCGAAGATCGTGGGTTGAGGATCCTACCATGGGTTTTGTCGTTTTCGAATATTTTTTTTTCCCTCGGGTTAATCTTGATCAAGTTTTCCGAGAATAGATATTATAAACTCATTGCAAAATTTCGAACTACAATAGTACTTTTGAATTAAAGTCAGAAAAGTAAGCAAACGTTTAGTGTAGTATGGTAATTCACAGTAATATATTATATAATTAATACAATGTTTCTTATATAACTAGCTGCGTGCCCGGCGTTGCACGGGCTACTTAAAAAATGAAAGAGCTATTCAACTGATGTTTTTGTATTATTCTGACATCAGTTTCTAAAGCGCTAAGGAGTAAATAATTACGCGTAATGCAAGGTTTGCAAAACACCAGTAGAGCATATCTTTGGCAAAAACCTCTTTAACGTTAATCATATTTATCAATAATACAAGTTATGAGTATTTTCAATTAGCACAAAATATGAAAATATATGCATTCTCAACTATAATATGTGCTCAATTTAAACTGAATTAAATCTGATAGAATATATCTGAAATATTTATGTACAATTACAATCAGCTTTTTACATAAAATGACACACACTTTTTTGTTGATTACGGAAACTAAAGCACCAAGACTTATTAAATACCAATAAGCATTAATTTAATATCAAGCCATCAGATTCCAATTAAGCTTTAGTTAAAATCCTTAAAAACAATCTTTTTTGTTCAACTCTGTTTCACTTAAAGAAATCCAAACAATCTTAATTTAACGTGTTCTTTTAACGATACAAACTGTATTGCAAAAATCGAAACAGGAAGGAAAAAGAGATTTATTTCAATTTGAAAACTCACCCATGTGACGGAAAAAAGTCCAACAAAATAACATAATTAGTCGCACATCCTAAATGTACCCAAATATGAGGCCGGTGAATGATAAACTTACACTTCAATCAATAAACTTTACTAAAGAAACATTTTTCATATGCTGAAAAGAGAACGTTGAATGTGAAAAAATAAGAAAGGACAGACGATAAATGTTCGAATAGAGCAACCAATTTTAAACTAATTAAAAATGAAATTCTAGATGGAAACGTTGTTTTAAGATTTGGACAGCAGCCAAAAAAAATCTCTTTTGACACAATTATTAGAATTTTATTTGCTCACCCATATGCAAAATGGCAACAGGAAAGAAATAAAAATTCCTGAATAGCGTTATGTTAATTAACGTTTTAATTAATATCTCCGCTAATTAAAGTCGTACAATTATGAGATTGGTCCTATTGTTTTCTTTGGAAAATTTCAAATTGATCGGTATCTCGTTTGACTCCCGATTCGCAGTGGTTCTCGAGAAGATCGATCTTCAGACAGACAGACAGACGGACGCGAACAGATTTTAATATTATAGTGGATTAATACAATATTTCTTATATTTTTTTACTTTTTCAAAGTTGCTTTCTTAATATTTTATAAAATTATAAAAGTAAGGCATTATTTTATTTTATTTTTTACCACCCTATGCGACAAATAAACAAACAATTCACATAGTGGCTGTTTTTTTGAAAAAAATACTGTTAACAAAAATCGGACTTGTGAATTACCGCTGTCAGACGCGAATGCTTCGCACTGTTCAGCTAGTTCTAATTCAACGGTCAAGTAAAAACAATGAGCAATTCGTGATTGCTCAACATTAACTGATATATACACAATTTTATTGTATACAAATGTTTTCAAACAAAATTACCACCTATACTTCATCGCACACACTGTAAAAAAAAATCCGTAAAATTTACGGAAAAAAACTGTCAGCCAGGACGCCGGTTTTCTTCCGTTTATTTTACAGAAATCTTCCGTAATTTTTTAACAGACTTTCTGTTTTTTTAACGGAATATCTCTGTAATTGTAACAGTTTTAAACCATTTTTTTACAGTTTTATTTCATCAATTTACAGAGAAAACCTGTTAATTTAACAAGTATTATTTGTATTATTTTACAGGCCCTCTGTATTTTTGGCAGAATATTTCCGTAATTTTTTAACAGACTTTCTTTTTTTTTTTTAACGGAATGTCTCTGTAATAGTTCCTTAAAGTTAAATAAATAAATAAATATCGGCGTAGGAGAAAAAAAAACGAAGGTAACGCGACTGTTATCAAAGTCGAAACAAGATAATCCATTAAGTCAGTACGTCCCAATTGAAAGTTTGGAAAAGAAATAAAAACCAAAAGAACTCACGCGTGCTTAGCAACAAGCGTCGCTTAGCGTAATGATGAGATACTGCTGCCCGCGGGGCATGAAAGAGCTTCAGAAGGGTTCTATCCGGTTAGCGGCATATTTTAAAATAATAACGAAGACATTTTTAGTTTCAGTGCTTATTTTTGAGCGCCGCAGTATCGCACATGCAAAAATAAAGCTCGATTTAGCATGTAAAGTCGGACCTCCCTATATCGAAGAAGCAAATTGCCAGAAAAAAATTCGACACATAGAAACAATCTTATTTTATCCTAAAAATCTCCTAAAACATTAAAATTAAAGCTAATTTTCGTGTATGAAACCCAATTTCTAATTTATACGAGCATCGAATTAAATAAAAGTTAACCATTAAAAAAATAACAGAAATTACATTTTTGTGTCTTCATACATCTTCATTCTTCGGCAATTCAACTTGATCCGCAACATTAGGGGATTTTCGTTTTGACAATGTAATCGAGAGAAACGTAAAAAATCAATCTACTTAACTTGAATAATTTTTACTGCAGCTAAAACGACTAGGAATGATAATCAACAGACAAAAGAGATAACTTGAAACTGATTTTACAATGTTACTGGTTACAACTAAGATTTGAAATAAACATGAGGGAATTTAAGAACTCCAGAACGAAACAACGACCTTTCTACACACCCCTCAATCCCAGATTCCTTATGAGTTTCGTAGCAACCTTTAGTGAACATAATTTTCTCCTCTAACCTTCATTTTTCATGAGACAAAATCTAAAGTGGAAAAAAAAAATCTACGAATGTCTCGAAAAACAATTCGATGTATCGAGATTTTTTCGATATATAGAAACACTTTTTCTATGTAATGAATACATAAATGTGCGGGGATTTCGATGCATAGAAAATTTCGATATGTGGAAGTTCGATATATGGAGGTCCGACTGTATTTTGATGTGAACTACAAATGTAATGCACACAGACTTGAGCAACTTGATTTAAAGGAATTGCATTAAAACAATAATGTCAAGCAATAGTTTTTCTATGTCCAAAAAGTAGGAGAAAATAGAGCAAAACCGTACATGCGGTCAAGTTAACCCCTCTCGCTTCTTCGTAATACTGCTACTATCAAATAAACAGAATATATCACTCAGTAAAGTATGACGTTTAGTAAACATTTAGCACATAATTTGATTCCGTCCCCCCCCCCCCCCCACGAGCATTAAGCGATTCAAAAAAAAAACTAAAAGATATGGCTCTCCCTTATACCGGCTTGCATCATATAACTGCTGTGTTTTCTGTTCATTGTAAAAACTCATCCTATTCTTATATCCTATTCTTTCTCCCACTTCTTTTGTTTCTTCTGTATAAGTGGTTGACGCTCTTTTATTATTCGTCATAAAAGTCACTATCCACTATCCATTGATTCACCTTCTCTGACACGCCATTCATACGTGAAACGATGGCCATTGTATTCGAATAGAACTGGTTATCACTGAGACATAAAGCATGGTTGATGTATTTTAAAGCCTACTTGGCAGCAGCTAAAAGTAACACTATTGTGGCAATCTTGGTTGTTTTATATAATTTTGAGCATAATCTCAATGCTTCTAATAATAATTTGTTTTTGCAACAAGTTTCAGTATTTGAATGTTTCTGTCAAATAAAACTTTTATTTATTGAAAATTCATTAATTTTAAGCATTGAAACTTGCAAATATCAATCAGTCTAAGTAAGTGGTGCCTAACCTTTTTCCACTCGCACCGAATATTTAAATGATTCTCGCGGGCCAGAGCACATATAAAATTTCAAAATACTTAAAAAATTTCTAAATATCACGGGAAAATACAGAAAATGAAAAAAACATTTAAAAAAATAAATTATTTTTAAAACATTTATTAACATTTATTTAACATCACTTTAGGATGATTTTATTAACATCACTTTAGGATGTGCGAAATAACTGTGTGCTTTCAGTGAGATGTACGCTGGTCAAACTAAGAACTGCAGGAGACTTTTTCCAGAAATTTAGCAAGATAGCTGATGACTTTCCCCTCTGAGAAGATATTCGTTTGTCCTTTGCGACCGGGATCTTGGGACAGTAAAGCAAATGTTCAACAGATATGACAGATTATAACCATGTGAAATCCAATTTCTTACAAGTGAAATCCTGAAATTAAATCAAGATTCACCGTCAAATCTGTTGAAAACAATGAAATCTGTAGATGCTTAAACAGGTGCCCTTCATTTTTTAAGAGGACTTATCTCCCAAATTGAGATTTTGGAAAAAGATTCTACTATGCAACAAATGTTTTCAATTATCAACATTCATGCTGCTTAAATATTCGATAGAACATCAAAGGAATGGTTTCAGGCAAACTATGTTATAGACTATTTTCAAGAGAATATTGCAAAATAACAGTTATCGGCTGAACTAACTTTGCTAACATTGAGTACAAATGGAAAATTTTCCTATTGTAGGAAGAAATAACAGATATCAAGATGATTAGTCGGTACAATTTTGAATATGCACATCGACTTGAATACGAAGTATTTATTCACGTACGAGACCTTGGTATATGAAACTAGACAAGCGAAGGATAGAGAAAGAAGATTTCCATGGAGGATATGTTTGATGAATATGATTATGAATATGAATATAGTTTTATACACATGTAAAACTTTTGCTTTTTATCTTAGTTTGTTAGGGTTTTTTTTTTTTTTTTTTAATTTTACGCCAGACTTTATTATTTCACTAACACAAGACGAGAGAATGAGGAAAATACACGAAGTATTTTCTTAAGATAATGAATTTATGAATACGGACTTTACTAGTTATTTTTGTCAATTTGTAATATTATTTTTTATTATCATAAATCAGTTGGAAAAAAATTTGTTTCATTTAATTATATTTTCATCACAGTAAACTAGTCTTTCATGATATTTATTGCAGAAAGGGCATAAGTCCAAGTTAAAAGAATATTTTTAATTAATCTCAGTGACGAAATGAAACTTAATTTAAGGTGAGGTAATGATCCTACTTGTGGCTAGATTAGTCATAAAAATTTTCGTAGAATTCAGTTCATTTCTGAATGAAATAATCACTTTTTATTGATTCATGAAAAGTTGCACTAGTTGGACTTATGCCCTTTCTGAAATAATTTTTCATTACCATGCTTCTTTTATTAAATGTATCGGTTTTTCAAAAACTATTTTCTGAATATTTGGCTTCAAATTTGTAACATTGTCATTAATCGTGCTTTTCGATTTCTAACATTGTAAAAACAATGGGCCACATAAATCAGCTTCGCGGGCCGTAGGTTGGACATCACTGTTCCAAGCAATGCAACAACCAAGAACCCAATAAAACAGGTTTGTCGAAAGGGCCCTGTGAATTTAATAACGTACCCTTTATTTAACGTATTGCTGCATTCGTTCCCTCTAGAAACGACAATAGACTAATTTAATATAAAAATGTCCATTTCCGTTTAGTTCACAGCCACATGTTAATTCATATAATTACTAGGAAGGGATGAGCAGAGCTTATTGGCTTTGGGGAAAGATGAAACATTTAAGCTAGTAGTTATTTGAACATTTAAGAGGGAAAGAGAAATTTAAACTTCGCAGTAAATTTGGTAAACGCAGAAAATTAAGCACATAAGTGAAAGAGATGAATTATAATGATGTACTAGTTTAAGATGTGGAGCGTAAACTGTAATTATGTGGAGGAGATTTAAGAGCAAACGCTTTTGATGATTTCCGTAATAGAAGTTTCAGGGGAAAAAACAGATATGGAGCATGGAGTGTTTTGTTTTCTCTGCGTTCAGAAAGTTTTCACTACATAAAGGGGAGCACATGTGAACAGTTTTTTTTTTTTTTTTTTAAGTTCAAAAAATATTATCAATATCTCAGCGAAAAAATGACTTCCATAATTATGGAAGGAAGGGATTAAGGAAGTCTTCTCGTTGTGTCATGAATTTTTTTTTTCTTTTTTGAGATTAAAAAAAATATATTTGTCTTCATTTTAGGGTAGTTTAAAATAATGTATTTAACTGTTCTCATGTGCTCCAATAGGGGGGGGGAGGGCACATTTGAACACAATTAAAAAGTGCAGGACAAGCATCATGTTCCAAAGAAAAATTCTTGAATATGAAACATACACATATTTACCAATTACGTTGAAGGGTTCGTAACCTAATATACTGTGTCAGTTTAAATTGTATATGAGTTGTGTCATTTAGAAAATATTTTTCCCCCCAACATATAACTCTGTTCACTGTCAAATTTTAAGTATAACGTAGCCTGTTCTGAAAATCGGATAGACAGGGGGAAAAAATAGAAGACTACATAGCACAAAGAGTATTTTACTAAACTTTCACACAAAACATGATAATGTATTTTAAAACGTTTAAACTTCTGTTTTCAATTAAATTAAAAAAATGTGTGTTTTTATTTTATATAAGCATTATATAACACGAAATCGGTGACCAACTACTTAGTAAGAAAAAAATAAAAAATAAAAAATAATAAAACAAATACTTCATAATAATAATGATGATGATTAACAATAAATTACAATTAACATTTTAGAAACGGAAAATAGAAAATAAAAACTCTAAATTTTTAACCTGTTTTTATAATATATCCTACATTAATATTAATTTTACGGATAGGATATGGGAGCTGATTACATGTGCCCCCAGGTGTTGTGTTCACCAGTGCTCCATCATCTACCTTAGAACTAACTCGCAAAAATAAAGATTTTTCAATTTAAGAAAAAAATTTAAACGTTGTCATAGTTTGACTTTGAATGTTCATCTACTCAAGCATTTTTCAAGATTTTTTACTTCAAACTATCTTACATACTAGATAAACTGAAATATAAGCCGCTTGAAAAGTACACGAAAAGAAAGGACTGGTTTTATTGCAGATTGTTCAATATTTTAAAGAACATGAAATCATTTTCTGTAGCCCTGATGATTCATCTCCTTCTAACCGTGCAAAAAACATTCAGCAGAGAATGTTAAATTGTGAAAAACCATACACGCACAATTTGATTGAAGTACGCTTTCGTTAAAAGTAATAGCTGTAAAACTTAAAATAAAGTTGAAAAACAACATACATATCAGGATGATTCCACAGTCATGTGTTGGTACAATTTAGACTAAATATTCCTTATAATTTCATGTATATACAAATTAATAAGGGCTGAAACTTTTAAGTTTGTTTACCTACTGGAAGTACTTGACTCGTGTGGTTTCTTAAGTAAATTATGTTTCTAATTTATTTTTTAATTGGTATATTTTAATGAAGTTTAACTTGTCACGAGTGGGACACACTTTTGGAAAATGTCTGCTTTTCGTGGTGTGACAAATTATTACAACATAACTCTGGGTATAGATTCTGAGAAGAAGCATTTTGGAAGAACCATAAAAGAAAAAGGTTTCCTCTCATTGGTGCTGAGGTTGTCTAACCAGGAAAAAATCGCCCCGAACAATACCACTTTTTCTTTCTTTCTTTTTTTTTTTTTTCAGTGCATTAAAATTTCTAATTCAAAAATGTTGATCCTAACAATAATAAGCAAATATGTTGATACTTTTTTTAACGAACATCTTTTAAATCTAAATAGCACGCACACATTAATGTATGCATACACAATTGTACGTGAAATACTTTAAGTGAAAATGAGAAAAAAATAAAAGCTTTTTTGTGGTAAGAATTTTCATTAAAAAAATGAATTACTGATATTCAGCTAAAAGAATTAAATAACAATTAATTAAACTTATGCATTTGCAATAAACATTAACATCTTCGTATGTCACACTGTCACATATCAGTTTCATCGACAATTAATGCATTCATAAAATTAAAACAAGAGATAAAAGGACAGGAAGTTTTTGAGTCAAATTCAAAAGCGACAGAATACATTAACAAGATGGTGTGGAGAAAAAAATGTTTTAGTATAGCTCTGATAAGTTCAAGCTTGACCTTGACACTATTTACTTCTTTTTGGAAAGTTCAGTGAAAAACTGGTTGTTATTGCTGCACGGATTTGAGTTGAAATATTTTTACAAAAACTTCTAAAAAAGCAACCCAACTTAACACGGTGCCAATCAGCTTTTACAATTACTCCAAAGGAGAATAAACATTATCATGGTTAAACTTCAACTCATCAGAGTCACATTATACATTGAAATGAAACCAGTACTTGTTACTGCATTAATATAAATTTTAAGTTGTGCTCTTTAGTTTTTGTTCAAGTTTTAATTTAATGTATATGTTTTACCATTTGGTTTAGTATCTAAAGCGAACTTAACCAAAACTTTCTGTGGTGTCCTATGTTATTTTAAAGTATAAATATAAATTTAACGAAAAAAAAATCTACATTATGGTTCATAAAAACTAATGTGAGATTATCTGGTTTTAATTTATAAGTTTATTAATCTTATTTATTTTCAAACATTTATATTATGAGAAATTTTTCCTATCTTTTTCTAGTAATATGCAATAATATTATAACGCAACTATGTTTAACTGCTTTATTTTGTTAAATTTGATTACTTTTACAGTAAAAAGCTGTCGTATACGACAAGTGTAATTAACATTTTCTTCGCATATTTGATTATGATTAACATACAATCATTTAATTTTAAGTAATGAATAATTTAAAAATATGTTATTATTAATAAATATTTCAGTAAAATTATAATTTAATTGAACTATGCGATAATATTATTGAAGCGTGACAACTGTTTTATGTATTAAACATATGGAAAATTGGTGGATTTTCATTTTGTCCAGTTTTGTTCATTTATCCAGTTTATTCCGACGTCCTGGACTTTTTTTTAATGGATAAAATACCAACTCTGATTGGTGCAGTCGATTATATATATACATCATAGTTGATTTAGCAAAATAAGATACTACTTTATTCTTTTTCATCGTTTTATTTTAGATTTTTACTTCAAACTGAAAATTTTTTACCATCATTTACTGCCTAACTTTCTGAGCCTTGATACAAATTTTAAAAAAACCTCAGTGAAAAAGCGTTGTTCAATCAGTGGCGTCACTACGGGGCGGCGGAGGGGGGCGGTGCGCCCAGGGTGTCACCCGCCTGGGGGGTGAAACCCTAAGTGGACTTGCAAGTTTTTGAAAAATTTGAAGCTAAAATGCATTTTTAGACTACAATATTTGAAAAAATTCCGGGGGAAAGCCCCCCCCCCCCCCACTTTTATCTTTTTTTTTTTTTTTTTGTACATTGGCGGACGTTAAATTTCGTTCTAACATAAATGTTGTTGTTTCTGAAATGCATGAATTTCATGTTTTCATTTTTACATATTTTTTTTCCTTTTGCGTCTGTAGGGGGGTGACACCACAAATCCCCCCCCCGGGTGTCACCCTTGCTAGGCATGCCATTGGCTTAATTATAGCAATCCTTCAATAAAAAAATTTTGAGTATCCAGAAGGGAACCATAACGTAGTTCCATATTCTAAACATCATCGCAAAGCCCTCTTTCCTCTCTCGCACTGAATTCTCGGTAAGTATATGGTATTGGGGTCGAAAGGAATGTCTAGGAATCTACTCCACCCAATCTATACCAAAAATAATTGTATGTCTGTGCGAGTGTGCGCGCAATGTATTCATCATTCCAGAAGAGATCTTTCGATCACCCCTAGAATGACCCTGTAGGTCATTTTGCGGTTTCTCCTATTCTACGCGCATCTTATGATTTCTCGTAGATCCCCTTTGTTCACGCCTCTGGTAAGCTCCCGAACAACATCGTCAAGCAGATATAGTGAAAGTGAAACTCTTCTGGCGCCACTTTCCGTTCTTGAAAAAGTGGACGGAAATGGAGGCGGATCGCTCTTCGAGGTCGTTTTCGATCGTGCAAAAAACAATGATAGCACCTACAGAAATATTTTATGTATGCTTGTAGTCTTTAGAAACATTATGGATAAGGCTTTATTTAGTAGAGGAACTAAATTTCTTGCATTATATTTTTACATTATTTTTCTATTTTGGAGCTGATTCGCTTTAAAATAGGAGAAGAGATTTGTTTGCTTCAGGTTCTTTGTTTTTCCTTAAACAACTTTTGTTTCTAGTTCTTCGTTTAGTTGCAAAAATTAATTATTAATCTAATTATCAATAGTGTGATGTGAATGAAACATGAATCTATTTCTGCCCTGCTCAAATGAGTTTAAAAAAAAAAAAAAAATCTTACCGTTAAATGACCAAGAAATTCCCCTGTCCCATTCGGAAGCAACAACTAAGTCAGGTGTGCCCACCTAGGGGGCGCAGACTGCACCATTGAAATTTTTATGGAGGGTGTTTTAAAGGGTACTTTTCTCTTTTGGGGGGGCTCCCAAATTGAGGGGGTCTTTGTGGTTATTTAGGGAGGTGCGCCCTTGCCCTTAGGGGGCGGCCCTGACTGAGTAACAAACTAGGTAAACTACTTCTCTCAACCTCCCACAATGACAGACGCGCGCCTGACCTGCCGCGGGCAGGTAAAGAACAATAAATTTTTCTTTTCTTCTGTTTTTTTTTTTTTTTGGTTTTTTTTTTTTTTTTTTTTTTTGTTTTTTTTGTCATTTATTGTACGTTAGGTTTATTGTACAAAAGCAATATGGGGAAATATAGGTATAGTAAAAGCTATTCGTACAAAGCTGTATACCGCCGCATTTTGAGTAAAATTTGCTCCAGAGGTACATGTACCCGGCCTCTCACCGAAATATAGAGCTCTATTTTCTTTGAAATTTTATAGATGACTAGAGGCCCGTCCCGAACGTGTTCGGGTTGTAAAATTATCCGTCTTAAATAAATATTATGCAGATTTTTTTTTTTTTTTAAATATCATGGTCTACAACATTTTTTGTTTCGTTTTTATGAGGTTCTGAAACACATTGATTCACTTCATTTCCTAATCAAGAGAGACCAACCATTACTTCCCCGTGAATAGTATAATTTTCCCATATAGAATGTTGTACGTTTGACCTTCAGTTTTGATGATAGTGATGGCATAAGAAACTTTCATCGGAAATGGCAATTAATTATATTGGAAATGTGCATGGAACATGCGATTTCAAGAAATATTCCTGACTGACCTACTGCTAGTCCAGTAAGAATAATACGGTAAATCCTATTAGTCCATGTTGATTTTACTTGAGGTCCAGTTTCATTGCATGCATAAGACATATTAAAGTTTCGCAACGAAATTATTGGAATACCGTCTTTAATTTTAATGTAATAAATATGGGCTGTTAAAAGTGTTCTTAAGATACAGAGATCGTAGAGTTCCTAAAAGGAGACAAGTTTAAGCAGGCTTAAAGTATATGTGCACGCGTTTATCAAGGGAACCACAGGAATAGTTTGGTAAGAGTCACCGGGCAAATGCGAAGATGACACCTCTCTCAATGTTATATTAATCTTTTAGTTATTTTAGAATCCACGGCTTCTATGTTCAAACAGATGCTCATCGGTTACCCTTAATACATTATGGGGCAGAATTTTTGAAGACCCTTTCCAAATGGCTCATTTTTTCTTGTGAAACGTACAGAGTCTTTCTGAAAGTAGAAAATTCAAAGTAGTTTAAATCTGGTTTTTCGACCACTAAGTAAAATTGCTACAATTATTTAAAAAAAAAAATACACACACATCCTCAGAGTCTGCCTGTTGATTTTGGTTAAATTTATTAAACTTTTTTTCAGTTCCACCAAGCATGCCGATAAACATTAATTTGCGTTCATGTATCGCTGATCGGTTACTAATTTGGTTGCGGGATTGGAAACGTACTTATTCAGTAGGTTGCAATCATGTATCAATCTTGTCCGGAACATATAAACATAAAAAAACCGCTCTCTTTCTGTCTCTTTATAACATTAGTATTGATGTCACTGTACAAGTTTGTACTTTTAATATAAAGAAGAACTTTTTGGATTAGGTGCAGTGGTTCGGAGATTACCGAGAACCATATAAACACACAAAATAAACCCTCTCTCTTTACAACATTAGTATAAATAAAAAATCTCTAAGGATAGCCCGAAATGCATGCAAAGTTACAACTTTTAGAAACACGGATTAATACCATCTATCTGCACACACTACTTGAATTCAAAAACTTTTCAGAATTAAGGTATTAACATTTTTTATAAACTCTGAAATTAACTTGGGGGTGTCACCTACTAGAAGGGTGTCAGGCAGGGCGGATCGCCCCCCTCAAGAAAGATTTTTCGACATAGTTGCAAAAAAGCTTCATTTCTTTCAAATTACAACTTTCAAAAATTCAAAACACACGATTTGATTAAGTAAATTAAATTTTAACTACAAATTATGATATTTAAAGTGATGAAATAAAGAATTGTGCCTGAAAGGCCGTTCAACAGTAGAAGACCTGCTTTCTGAAAAAAGGAAAACGGGAATAATTTAATAGCGGAGCATTTTGAGCAGAGTATCAGACATAATTTTCTTTTCATTTGAAAAAGGATGACCTCTTAGAGGAGATTCACATTTTATCAGAACCTGATTACCATACAGGCCAACTATTCCACGGCCTGGGGCCTCATCTTCGTAAGGGGCCCCAAATTACTTAAAGAATAATGCATAGCATTAAAACTACGCGAAAAATACATGTATTTTTAAAGTTATAATTTTTTTAAAAAAAATTACTTTTTAGTTGGAAAATAATTTACTCAAAAGATTATTTTTATTAATTCTACCAGTAGCGAGTTTACCATATCATAAGTATGAGATACACACATGATAAATGATTTAAATATTTCTGTGATAGACTTAGGGGCCCCCAAAAATGAGTCTTCAAAGGGCCTCGATATTATTGTCGGCCAAGGGTCTCACTTTAAGTTTGTTGGGCCCTGCATTTTATTGATGATCCTGGAAACGGCAATAGTCTAGGAATTGTGGGACGCGTTGTCTGTTATGGTCTAATATTAAAATATCATTTAGATAGTTCGAAACCATCTCAGGTATAGAAAAAGAGCTGTGATCAATGTCTTCCCCGACAGGCGGAAAGTTCTACAAAAAAGCCCCGCGAATCTTATTTTTCCCCCATTCGCGGCGGTCCCACCCCGTTGGATGTTTCCTTGCTCTTCCTGCCTCCTGCCAAACCCGGCAAGAGTTGAGAATGCGCATCATTTTGTCGCACGAATGCACATCACTCATGTCTACCACAGCACGTGCGCTGCGGCATGAGTCATGAAATTTGGGGTAATACAGTCGACTCACGCTACAACGCGATTCGACTTACGCGAAACGCGAGTTTTTCACGAGTAACGAATTTTAGAGCTAACGGGAATTCCTCGCCGCAATACGAAAATGTTCGTTAAGGGTGCTCTTCACTGAGAGTCTGAAAGATTCGGATCTAATGTTAACCTACGGGGAAAGTTGGAGCTTGTTTTACAAATTCCTGTGGAGTTTTCGGATCCGTTTTTTTTTCTGAGTATTTTTCAAGACCATGTCTGTTTCTTTTAGTTTTTACTTTTTTGATGTGTCCATTCTCCGATTTTTTAAAATTCGAGAAAAATTAATTTCTTCGAAAACGAGGTACTGTTGGACATTTCGCTCTGTAAAACATCTGCAACTCGTGCTATCGAAATTTTAAGAACGCCCTGACACGCAAAATATTTCCAGCTCTCTTTTGAGATCTTGTTTGAAATAATGCGACCATTTTTTAAACAAATATCATGTTCTAACTATTGAAAAAAATTTCAAAATACGTTCACTTCTTGCATTCGCCCCGCCTTATATTAGTAACCTCCCCTTTTTGAGGGGTAAGTACTAATGGGGTGTAAGATTTATTACCCTCTCATTAGTTCCCCTCAATGACCTCCGCTGGACGTCCTTTCTTCTTTCCTCTTTTCCTTAGGCTTTAGTGAAGAATCAAGTGCTTTTGAAAGTGAATCCATGTAGATGCGTGCTATTAACTGTTAAATTCGCAACATCTGCTTTTTTTCAAATAATGTGGTTTGAAAAGAAATAGATTTGAAAGGAATATTTCTGAGTCAAATTGTTTATTTACAATATAATGAACATTGTTACAATGCTGTCGAATGCGAAAAGTTGACATTTTTCCCTTCCAGTAGAAAAATATTTTTATATATAGATTAAATCGTATTCTAGATACTGGGTATTTTGCATCGTTTTACATGTGTTTTATGTTACTACAAATGGTACACACATAAAGTGCTTTCCACAGCTCAACAAACATTTTTGAAAATTATTTGTGTCTTTATGAGCCAGACTCGTCAAATTTCTTTAGAAGGTTTGGGAGGCGGAAAATTCAATTGCGGAAAACATTCCGTACACCAACATACTCATTAAATACATAGAAAATCATGAAAAATATATTAGCAATTTAATATGATTCAGTTAATGTAAAAAACACACCGTGGTAGAATTACTAAGCATTGTATGTATTAGTTTTAATGATGTTTTCAGCCTTATGTTGCCGACAAAGCTAACTAAGATGTGAACAATATAGAATGGGGGGTTACAAGTTTTCACTGTTTTCTATTTTCATTCTCAGAAGCTAGATCAGCATTTTAATACAATGTAGAAAAAATTAATTACAGGCATAAAGGTTTTTCAGGTCACATAAGCACCCCCCCCCCCCTCCCTTAAAAAAAAACATCATTAAAGATCGTCTTAAATTTCGCTTTTATGGCTTTAATTTCAAAAAATTTCGGGAAGGGAGTTTGTGAAAAGTCCTTCTTTGACCATAAAAAAAAAAGTCGTCTAAGATTGCATTTTTGGATTTCAAAAACCTGCATGTCCCCAACGTTATTAAAGATGGCCTACAATCATGTTTATAACACTTTGAAAATTTTGCCTCCCCCCCCCCCCCAACATCACACTAAGACTGCGTTTTTAGACTATTTCGAAAAATTCCGGGGAAAGCTTCCGAACTCCCCGTTTCCTAACAGAATTGAAGAACCTGAAATTGTGTTTTTGGCGTTTCAAGTTCAAAAATTTGCTGGTGGAAGATCACAGGACCTCTTACTTACTTCCAAATACTACCAGAGATCGTCTAAAAGTGCATTTTGAAAATTTTTATTTTCGAGAAAATTAAAAGGCATAGCCCCCAAACAGAGTGCTTGGGAAAATAGGGAGTATTTCTGAGTAAATAGTATGCTTACGATAAAGATCTTGTTAATTAAATATAGAAATGGTTCCCTCTCCTAAACAAGAAGCTAAATCCTTTCTCTCGCTGTAATTTACATATTACTAGGAGTCAATAGAATAGAAAATGTGGGATCTCAAAAAAAGATTTTTGTGCTATACGAATGAAAATTACTTGATAATCATTTGATTAGAACATTCATTTTATTCTGTGACTGAAGACACGATACGATAATTTTTCGGCACAGAAGTGCGTAACACAGAACTTAAAAGAAAAAGTTTGTCTTGTTTGTTTGTTTTTTTTTTTTTTTTTTTAAATTGTGAACCCTTACTTGTACCTATAATTGCTTTCCTAAATGTAAGCTGTTCATTTTCATTTTTGTTTCAACTTTATGTATTTCTTGCAAATCTGTTTCTTCCCCTTTTTTTTATTTTTTATTATTGATTCATTAAATGCAAGATGCATGAAAACGAGGCAGAGCGATAAAAACTTTAAAATCTGGCAGAGCGAGGCGTTGAGATTTTTTTTCACCTAAGTACGAGTCTCGTATTTCGAGATTTTTTTTTTTTTTCAGGCAGATATACATGTAGGTAATATTTTCGTGCCTCCTGAGAAAAAGGACAACCCTTAATATTTATTATGACAACTAACGAGGATCGGACACTCACAAGACTTATTAGAAAATTTTAATAAAAACTCAATGTGTTGAAGTAGATGCACTATATACACTATATGACCAAAAGCACTGGGACACTTTCAAAAATTCACATGTTTAGGGATTTCTCGAGAAATAATAGACCAATTGCTCTATAATTTGTTTCGCAAAAAATGTATACTCTAGTTGTCATTTTCCAATAAAAATTAAGTCTGCTATTCATTTAGGGGACCGACAACAAATTGAAGAAAAAAGTTTTTTGATAATTTTTCATTGCAAATTGTTGGGAATAAGCTATAATTTTCAGAAATGAGTTAAAAATCTATCAAAAACTTATTTTTATATTTTTGTGAAAGTATCTCTTATACCCATGGAAATATAAGCATTTCTTTCAAAAATGCAAAATTTTTTTGAAGGTTTTCGCCTCATATTACGCAGAGTATTTCGTCAAACGTTACTAAACTTTTAAAATATTTGACAGCATTTTAGAGAAACATAATAATAAAATTTGAAGTTAAAATATTGAAAATTTGTTGAAATATGAACAGTTAAAGCTATTAATTTTTCACTGCGCAGACACGAAAGATAGCAATTTATAACGTTCATAATTCAAAGCTCAGATACATCCTACAATCCATGAAAAAAATTCCACCGCAATTTCTTTAAATTTTAAAAAGTTATCAGCAATCTAATGAGCCGAATTTCTATAATTCTAGGATAGGCGACGAATGGTAAGGGATTGTTAGCAAACTGGCAACACTTTCCTGCCATCGTTATAGTGTGATTCATGATAAGAACAGATTATTTGTTGCTGGTCCCCTAAATGAATAGCAGACTTAATTGTTATTGGATTTGACGTCTGGAGTATACTTTTCATGAGAAAAAAATTACAGAGCAGAGAGCAACTGGTCTTTTATTTTTTGAGAAATCCGTAAAATTGTGAATTTTTGAAAGTGTCCCTATACTTTTGGTCATATAGTGTATGTAATACTTCATGTATTTTGCCGAATTTAGTAACTGGGAATCTGAGACTTTAAAAGTGCTAGGTTTAGTTTTATTCCAAAATTTCAACGCAAGATAGTTTACAAACATTGAGAATGGGGGAAGGAGTGATTTTTGCCTTTGAGCTTGGAGCAGGGTGAGCACCCTTGCATACAAAGATCAGAGAAAAATCTTTAATTTTTCAAATTCAGGAAATCCTTATCCGTAGCCGTCCGCGACTTTGCCGTTGTTATGCTCAATTTGAAAGAACTTTCACCATAACAACCCCTTGAGAAATGCTATCGTAGCCTTCTCATCTGCATATAGTAATTAGATAAATAAATAAATATTTTTTCTAAAAGAAAAGGGTTCAAAGATAAAGATTAGGGGAATTTTCTGGTCACCAGTGGTGAGAAAAGGCATTTATAGTAGCCACATTTTTTTCTAGTCGCCACTACATTTGTAAAACAGGTAACTAACCAACAAAGTAGTATTTAATTTAGCACTAAAATATAAATATTATCAGTTCAAATAAAGGTTAAAGTAACTAATTAGTGGCATTAATGTTTATTGTACAATCAAGTATTAACTATGCAAAGAGGATCTAGTTTCATTTTTAAGAATGTTTTCTGCCAACTCGGATGGGGTTGGGGAGAGTGGCAAACAGGCAGAGGAAGTGAAAAAATTTCGCCAACCGATAACTAGTTAGTCCCCACTTTTATTCGGCACTCGATTTTTCAAATATATTAAGTAGGATCATCCATTTTTAAAGAATATTTTTTGGTTAGAATTTGGAGTTCATTTCGTTAAAATTCAGTGTGGTCATGCAGGCTATCTTTTTTTTTTCCTTCCTTCTTTGAAATTATCAATTTTCAAGAACGAACATTTTTCTAAAAATAAAACGAATTTATAAATTTATTTATTGCAAATATTCATTCATTCGTTAATTTTTCCTAGATGAGATCAGGAACCGTATTAATGGGGAAAAAAAATCTTCGTTTCAAAAATTAATTTTAGTGCGAATGCAAATAAATTAATATCACAAGCGGGATTGCAAAATGCGCGGCAATGTAAAATACCGCGCCTTTTACACTGAGTTATTTTTCTTTTACCTATGTAGTCAAGACTCAAGAGGGAAAGAACTAGAATTTCCTTGGAAGGGTCTGTAAAAAGCTGCGGTTTCATTTCGCCGTCAGCTATTACCTCCTCGACTACTCTGCACAGCAGGGGAGCGTCCGGTCTGTCCCCCAGCAAAATGTGACAGGTCACATGATCCACACTTTCATCGGCCACCGCTCGTTCTATTGGTTGTTGAAGTGTCAATCACTTCACTGATGAACATTGCTTTCGTTTAAAGAAAAAGCCCATTTTCAAGCGAGATCGTTTTTCTTCCCCACTGAAGAGCAGCCTTAAGGAATCGTTGGGCGTAAGTATTGTCTTCGATTCTGGCTACTGAATATTGGTTTCGTGAATAGCCTTCATTCCTTTTGCATCGCTAAAGTGCGGAAGTTCCCACACCGTACTTTAGTCGAATCATCGTTTTGTTAGTGTATACAAATAACGACTCCGTATTTTCCACACTGAATGTGAAAGTTAATTTAACATAGTAGCAACTAAGCGTGCTGTTTCTGCTTAAGCGAGACAGATAGAGTTTCTTAAAATTAAAGAAAAAGTGAGGGACCTCGATATGGAGGAGAACACTGATATCTATCGGTCAAGCTTTCACAGCACCCACCATCCATTTATTAGTTATAGTAATTATTATATTTATCTACTATACAGTAGTGTAATAGTGTTGAATTTCGGTACATATAGTATTGCACTTTGTCTAACTTTCCCATTGATCGTTGATTTCGTGCATCATAACAATATTTTATACTGAATAAAGTAAGTTTTTTTTTTCTTTGTGGTATAAATTCAGTTCTTTATGTGGGAAACGTTCACATATACTTAAGGAATGGATTGAAGCAATCTGAGGGGTGTTTACAAGTGTCTAAAGCAGTAGTTTATGTTTTTCAAAAAGCTGTATATATACCCTTTTTTACAACGCGAAATTTCAACTTACGCGAGGCATCCTGGAACGCATCCCTCGCGTAAGTCGGAACTCGACTGTACCACTAGTAAAAAGGCATGCTGCAGCGTAGGCTATTAATTCATCTCCCCTTTCGTCATGTCGAAGACAAAGGGAAAAAGTGAGAAAAAGAAAAAGACATGCATTCATTGTAAATTTTTGGAGGAGAGGGGCAAACAATCTTTTCAGTTCAGATGGTCAAGTAAACCCCTCCATACACTCACTTTTTTTTTTTTTTTTAATTAAACTCTCAAAGATGGTTTTTAAGGTTTTCTGGGCATAGTTAACATTAAAAATGCTAAAAGGGAAATATAGTATTAGTTTTTTTTTTTTTGTTTTTTTTTTTTTTCCAAATTGTAAGCTTCTCGGCAGCCGAGTAAAATCTGTTCACGAAAGATTAAAAACAAAAGCGTATCAAAAGTCATGAAATATAGCGCAATATTATATAAAATATATTAATCCTTAAGCAAATTTTGTTAAAGTAAATGTCACTTAAATGTTTATTGTTTTACTCATAGATGAATTGCATTAATTATGTTAACTAATATCGCTTTCATTGAAAAAATTATGTTTTGTTGTATTTTAAAATGAGGCATTTAACTTAAACCGAATTGCCTGACTGCCGTGTCGGATAATACGCCCAAAAGTTGCAGTTTTGTTTTTTGATGATTTTTTCTTTTTTCATTTTTGGTAATCAATTTTACACAGCATTTAAACCTATCCCGTTCCCCTCCCTCTTCCAGACGGGACTTTGAGAAACGGCTTGAAAATTCATATTCAAATGTCTGAGTCAAATATCACAGTGTCACAGGAGGACTGCAGATTTCTCTATATTTGTTTTCACAATATTAAACGATTCAGAAATGTTCCTGGAAAATAATGGGCAGCTGAAGTGCCCAATTTCTGCCAGTAATATATCTTGTAAAATCCAGGAACTTTTTCAGCTAAAATTCAGTAACGTTCCTGATATTATCCTGGAAGCCTCCTGAAAAATTCACAAATCTTCCCGTTAAAAGCCAGTCGTGTCTCTGGAAAATTAGAGTAAACTTAGAAAGTTATAGTGTAATAGCTTAGCAACTTCCTGATTTATCAAGGAAGCTCTAAGAGCATTATTGAAACATGGCCAAAGCTAATCCAGAATTGCAAGTAACGAGAATTTTACTCACTTGCAATTCTTGCAAAGCAATGTAGTTCATTCTTATGCGCTCCCTTTGAGAGCTTAATTAGCATGGACGGACCGTACTTGCAGTGAAGCCGATACACTTTATAAATACGCTCAGTTAATCTTTAAACTGGGAGCTAAAAATATTTTTCACAACAGTGAAAAGTCTGCATTCGTGCAACTTGTAGCAATTCAGGAAACTTTTTGACAATGATACTTGCTTTTTTTTCAGGAAGTGGATAAAAACCATTAAAATCCTGAAAGGTAACACGGAAATATCCAGTAACGTTTCGGATTTTTTTACAGTGCAGGTGGAAACAGAATTAAGGCAGTGAGTAACAGAGATTTCAGTGCCAAAATTGAAATTTTTGAGATAACCAGTACAAATGGCAGTGAAACCTTTCCAATGTTTGGGGACAGGAGATGGTACTAGTAGCACTGATAGGTGCTGCTGTACAGCAGTATGACTTAGAAAAACATTTCAATGAAACTTCACAAACTTTTGTTAAAAAACTAATATTTAAAAAAGTTAATGAATTGAAGAATTAAAAAAAAAAATCTGATGATGAGATCTATTCAATGAAAATTGTGGTAGAACATCAAACTGCTCAGATTTTTTATTACTTTTACTTCTTCTTAGTTTGGTTCGCTTTAAGTTTAGGGAAAACTATGTACGAAACGAAACAATTTTTTTTTCTATTTCGGAGTGGGAAGGAAAATTTACATACGCTCAAATAGCTTTTTTTTTTCATCATATGTTACGAGCACTGGCGATGTGAGGTGTCGCACAATAAACTGCATATTGATGCATTTTTAGGTTTGCCCTCAAGTAAATTAACTTGCATTTTAGCTGTGAAAAATTTTTTTTTCCAGTTTCCAGTTATAAATATATATATATTTCCCTGTTTTTTTTTTTTTTTTTTTTTTTTTTTCGAATTTCACCACCAGCTTCCTTTCAACAACAAACACAGAGCGAAATATATTTCGAAATACCAAACTTTTCTTCTAGTTTAAATAATGTCCTTAAAATGTAGGAAACCATTTACATACTTACACATTGCAAAAGGTCTTATCTTTTAGTTTTCATTAACAAAAGCTTTTTTTTTTTATGTCTTTTTAGGTGGGCCCAAGTTCCCAATAGGCAGAGTAGGCAGCTGCCTAGGTCGGGAAATTTTTAGGAGTGGTAAATTTTGCTTTAAAAACATATATATATATATTTAATTCTTGAAAGTAAAATATTAGTATTTTTTCATTTTCCATAGCGACATCCTTTTCTTGTTGTTTAATAATGTTTACTTTTACACATTTTATGAAAATTTATTATTTTTCAAGCATTTAACAGATTAGTGTGAAACAAAAAGGGAAGACGAAAAGCTGGTATCGATTGAAGAAAAGCAGAAGCTGTCATTGCGTTTGGCGAGAAGTCGCAACAAGATTGGAATTAAAGTAAGCTTTTCCAATTGCGGTTTCTCGAGTGAATGTAGCTTAATTAAACTGTTTTATGTTAAGGTTAAGTCTTGGAGGCAAATGAAACCGAGTGAGGAGAGAGTGAAAAACGCTGAACGGTTCTAAATAAAAGAAACATGCTAAATTAAAATCAGAATAAAAAAGCTCTTAAAACGGGATACATATTCTTAAAATGGTTTTCAAATGCGAAAACTTTGGACCCTCTAGAATGCAATCCAGTTACAATTTACAAATGAAATTCCATCGAAAATTGAGGAGTGGTGACATACTCAAGTGAGAGAACACAATGACACAGAGAAACTTATTTAAATCGTAGATATGTTGATATTTTTAAAAAAATAATAACAGCATAAAGATACTATTTTAAAAATAGATGACAATGGTCACTGTCCAAAACACTGAAGTTCAGCGCTCAGCGAAGATTCAGCTATATAGGTGTGGAATAACAAAATTAGAGATTCGATTTCGAAACACGGTTTTGATCAAAATAATATTTGGGCAATTCCACGAGTAACTGACTGACATTCACAGAGCAAAACGATAAGTATTTTGAACAATAAACCACAAAATATTAACTTTTTAAAAGATATTTTCTCCTCGTTTATTGTACTTTTTAAGCTGAATTTTATGGTATAATTGAACTTCCAAAATACATATTGGGTGATTTTAGAAAAATTGTTAAAAGCTTGGTAACTGTCTGACATGAATGCAACCTATGTGAAAAGTAATACTGATTCAATAAGAGATTTTTCTGAAAGTAAGAGGAATTTTTATTAAATTCAAATCAGGATCAAAGAACAATGAATAAACTTTTGGCCTATGTCATTTGAGTTGGAAAATATTGTTTCAATAAAGAATTACAGAAATTAGAACTGCATGGTAACTGACTGACATTTCTGAAATTATCTAAATAAATTAAGGCAAATGTTTGAAATTAAGCAACAAAACAAATAAATAAGTTTACATAAAAGGCAAGCAATGGAAATACATTTGTTAGAATTGATAGCGTAGACTCCGGTTAATTGAATCAATGAAAAATTGAATCAACGGCTTTAATGAATCAAATTGCCAAAAACAGAACAAAATCCAGCTTTATTGAACTAGCCGCTTTATGGAATCAAAACTGTTTAGAACAAATGGGATTCATATACTCGGCCACCAGTGTATTGCTAAAATAAAGATTTGCAGTATTTACGACAAGTTGGTAATTCACTAACAGATTGGCAACTGACTGATATTACAAACCTGCAACAGAAAATATCTATTAAAAAAAAAAAAAAAAAATTCTCCTAGTTTAAAAAGTCAATAATCCAACGTTATTAAGCACAAAACTTGCAAATGATTGCAGACACGTGTTTCGGTGTTACAAGGAACACCTTTTTCAATGCAAAGAAGTGTGAGCTTTTTGGATGAAAAGTCATCCGAGAAAAGTCATCCGAGAAAAAGCGGTCAACTTCATCCAAAAAGCTCACACTTCTTTGCATTGAAAAAGGTGTTCCTTGTAACACCGAAACACGTGTCTGCAATCATTTGCAAGTTTTGTGCTTAATAACGTTGGATTACTGACTTTTTAATTTTTCTGCACAAAGGTATTTATTTCTTTATTCTCCTAGTTTATTGATTTTTTCAAGCTGAATTTAATAGTACAATTGAATTTTTAAAATTCAGTTTAGATGATTAAAAAAATGTTAAAAGCATGGTAACTGACTGACATGAATGCAATAGTGGTAAAAGTAATATAGAATCAATGAAATATTCTACTCTGAAAGCAAAAGGAATTTTTCATGAATTTCAATTGGGATCAAAGAAAAATGAATAACCTTCCGGCATATGACATTTGTAAATTTCCTATACATTGCAACATAAAAAATTCATAATTACGTATTAAAACATACAAATAAGTGTACACAAAGGCAGAGTTTTCTTTGCCCGTAGAGCTAGACGTGACCTATGAAGACCCCCAAAATAACAGACCATATAGAAAATTACTACAAAACATAGTTTTAATATGCTAATAATAACGTTTAAAAGCAGGGGCGATACAAAACGTATACAGTGAAACCTGTGTAAGTTGACCACTTGCGGTGCAGTACTTTGGTGGTCAACATAGACAGGTGGTCAGCTTATAGAGGGTAGTAATGAAAACTGTTTTTTTTTTTTTTTTTTTGTCATTTCTTGTCCCATGCATTCATTTTTTAACTAATTGGAATATACTTTAAACTCACTTTCGTTGTTTAACATTACTTTTAAAAAATAAGAAAAAAAGTTGTTTAAATATTTTTAGAGATTATCTACTAGAGTAACGCGTAAGTATCATACGAATTTAAAATTTCTGCAAATCGATCAAAAAAAAGCCTCATTGCTTATGAAAAACTACTTACTTGATATTAACAATTCCTAAAGACTCACAACAAGTCAAAAGTGACTCAAATTCTTCATTTGATTTTTTCTTGTGCATTTGTGTCCATGGTAATCAATTTTTCAACAAAATAACTCCTTATTGAAGTTTGTCGCATTTTCTGGGACTTAACATTAGCCCAATGTTTTTCGATGGAAACATAAATTTTCATAGGTTTTTCTAAAATGTCTGGTTACTTATTTGAGGCATAACTGATGAAACTTTTAGTACAATCTAAAGCTTTTGCCAAGTGGTCAACTTACAAAGGGATTTTTACAATGCTCCAAACCAAAACTGGTGTATATTAGTGGTCAAGATAGACAGGTGGTCAAGATAGAGAGGTGGTCAAGTTAAAGAGGTTTTCCTTCATTATATAAGATAGGACTAATTCCGTTCCTGACAAAAGCGGTCAACTTATACAGGTGGTCAACTTACAAAGGTAGTCAACTTTACAGGTTTTACTGTATAAAGATTGATATTTAACATCAAAATAATAATTTTGTGCTACCTAGTATTTTGTTAAAGTAGTTTACACCCACAGTGTACCTAGCTGTAGTATATGAAATGACAAAAATTGTAGGCGATTGTAACTTTGCAGCACTTCCTTCGATAGTATTTTTTGTAGCACCTATAAATGTTTGACCGAATGTCTAACAGTCTTAACATTTGTAAATAAAACTCTACGAAAAAGAAAATCGATTAAAATAAGAATTTATTTTTTTCTATCGATATCCTCTTTTCCCCTCACATTTTTTTTTTTAAATTGCTAGAGGATTTAAAAATCTTTTCTTTTTCTTCAATATTTAAAAATAGATCACATCCTTGTAAAATTGTTGAGCTATAAAAAGTAAATTAAAAAGTAAGTTTGCCACTCATATGATTGAAGAAGTCCTTTTATCAAGAATTTCACCTTAGCCTTTTCCCTATTATCATCTATCACTCTTGTTACAAATTATTGTAGATCACAAGAAACTCCATAGAAATATTCCTTACTAGCAGTCACATATTTCTGAATTTTATTCCTCCTTGTGAAAGTTGTGATATTGTAAATTTTGACATTTGGCTGTACTGACTGTAAAATGCTTTCCCCTTTTGTTTTGAATTGATGCATTTTTCGAATATCAGGCAATTATTTTGGAAATTTAGGCTCAAGCATTACTAAATTATGTAAGAATGAATAATGAATAAAATCAATAAAATATGTTATTCTTAAAAAATAAGAGAATTGGGTTGTTTGATATCACTTAAAGGGTTAAAAATAAAATAATTTTGTTTTCAGGAGTATTAAATTAAATACATTGCAGCCATTTTAAAGTTAAACAGAATTCCAGTCAGTTACCGTATCAAGTGTGTCAGTCAGTTACCAAGAACTTTTCGGTGTTCCGGATGTAAACTTCCAATTCTACAATATTCAGCATTTAAATACTCTTGATGTAGGCAGAGAATATGAATTTTAGAAAATTTCTACCAATAATTTTCATGCTGAGGGGAAAAAGTTGATTTCTTATTATAACTGACTGACATTTTTATAAACTGATTTTAAGGTTGTTTCTGAACGAAACACTATAAAGATATTTATTGATATAAGCTTCCAGTATAAAATTGTATTATGATTACAACAAAATACACTAACATTCTTTTCTTTCAGTTAGAATTTGTTTTAGAAAAAAAATTGATTACTACATGTCAAATTTTCCCCAAAAAATAAGGAAAAGGTATAGACATCTGTCACGGCTTATTTTTAATACGAAAAATTATAAATTAAAATTTAGTTTGGTACACTTTAAAAATATATATTTCAAGCTTTTAAATGACATACAATACTTAAAGTTTTGTAAATATTGAAATTTCGATGTTCAGGTTGACATTTTCGTGGAATTGCTCATTTATAACTTTGGAAAGAGAATTTATTTGGAGTAATCGTTTTTTATTGAAATGAGCATAATTAAAATGATGAATAGCGAAACAACTGAAAAATGTTAGTTAATTTCAGGGTTCGTATTTTTTTTATTTTTTTTTAAATAAAAATGTTGGATTTTTTAAATTTAAATCGGATTTTTTTTAATTTAAAACATATATTTTTATTTTTAAAAAAATCTTCTAAAATTTGTGGATATTAATTACTTTTCAGCTTTAAACATAATACATTTCATACAATAGATGAATCCATTCAGCTTTACTTTTAAAATTAAGATAAGTTATCTAACTATTCAATACATTTTTAAAAATTTATAAATGCGTTATAATGCTTAGATAAGATGTGATTTTGTTTCATGCTTTGCTTAAAGGTAAGGTTTCCATCATCATGTACGTTTTTAGTGTAAAATAATATGTTGAACAATTACTTTTCTTAACTATATTAGTCATGTTGTATAAGAAAAACTGAAAATTTTTATTTCATTCTGAACTATAATCTTGGAGTAAAAGCAATATTGTAAGAGTGAAAATCTGTTACACACACAGGAATCTGTGTAGTTTTGCCTGTTAAAGTTAAGATAGTATATTGCAGTGTAGTTAAACTTAGATCAATACTTTCAAAAAGTGCAAAATTAATTTAGAAAAATAAAATCAACTGATTTTAATAAATGATTTTCTTTAAAAAAAAATCAGTTGAATCAAATTAATTTATTTAAATCAATGATTTTTTTAAATCACTTGATTTAAAATCATGATTGAAATCAAGCCGATTTAAATCAACGAACCCTGGTTAATTTATTTTGAAAGTAACGGTGCTGTCTTAAGTGAACCATGCTCAGCTTTCTAGACAAATTCAGGTTGCTGCTAAAAAACCCATTTTATCATTAAATTTTCCCTCATAGGTGTAATTCATGTTTATATCATTTTAGAATAATTCATCTGCGTTGTCATTTTTAGGGAACGTTTCAATACTTCAAAGAATAAAAGAGAACAAGTTTCATTAAACTATAGGGCTGTGAGAAAAAAAAAAAACATAACATATTAATTCATACATGTAAATATTATTTAAATTGGTGTTACCGTAAATTGTTTTATAACATACCCAAGAAAAGTAATTGAGCCTATAAGCACAGTATACAACATACAGAATTAAGGCTTTAGTTGCGGTTTTTGAGCCAAGGAAATATTGCTTCTTTTAGGGGGAGCGGCAGATTTCAAATTTACTTAGGAGCTGCGCCGGCGAATTCTACTCAGGTTCCCCGATTTAACTCCGCATACACTTTTACTGCAAAGTGGGAAAATAAAAATAGGCAAATGTTCAGGGTTTTAGTACTAGATCTATACATAAAGAGTATTAAAGTTTTTTTTTTTTTTTTTTTCAATAAAACTGACCTACTTTTTATTTAACCTCATTATAGTCGAAAAACACTTAATTTAAAATTAATTTTTGTTTCTTTTTTTTTTTCCTTTTTTCAAATAACTTTTATTTCACTTTCATCGCATATAATGCTACCCTATTTGTTTATTTTCACTTTTTTTTGTTTTTATAGTGTACTGCAACGCATTCTATAGTAGGTATATTTGATTTGAACCTTTCACGAAATTGATTCTATATCATGTTATGAAAGGTTTTCGGAGAAATATTAATTAAAATATGCTTAATTTGTAATTTTTAAAAATGTCAATTTCTAACATAGCCATATTTATAAATGTAAATCAATTAATTACTGAAGTTCTCAAGTCGCTTTAAAAAAAATAAAGGAATCCGATTCACACACAAAAAAAAAAACCCGATTTTTTTTAATGCAAAAAAAGTCATAATATTTTTAAACACTGCTTCAAAACCTGTGCCGGCATTGTTCAGAGGAATTTGATATTAAGTTTTTCGCGACATAAACAAGCTATTTAAGTGTTTGTGCAGTACCTAAAGTAAGCATTGGAAGAAATTAAGATATGCGAAAAATGAGCTTAGAGCTAAAAAATTAAAAATTCTCAATGAGGAAAAAGAATTGGAATTTTGGAAATGGCGCATTAAAAACAATTCAAGCAGCAAACTTTTCTGCGGAATGGAAAACCCTGCTTGAATTGCTCAGCACTCTTAGACCAAAAGTTGCTAAATGTTGTTTCCAAATATAATCATAGCACTTTCGTCTATTTTACACTTTGCCTGTTGCAGAGGTTGTATACTCTTTCGACATGCTTTCTTTAGTTATAAATATTTTGCGCTCTTCCGAGCCAAGAAAGACAAGCCAGTCTTAGAGCTCTAACTTTGGAAAACAAACTGTCTTGAACTTGAGCTTTGAGTAAGCAATAAACTATTTCGCAAATCAGATGGCGAGAAAGGTTGTTGATTATTTCAACGCATGAAAAATATGTTATGACATATGAATAAGAGCGTGTGTATATGTTTCTTTTTTTTTTCAACTACTAAACAAAACTTCTGCATAAAAGTTATGACTGATATTAAAACTTACTCTAATGATATTTAGTTGCTGTAGCACATAATATAAGGTTGCTTGTTTTCAAATATGAAGTTTTGACAATTTCTATGCTGGCAGCCAAACTGATATGGGCCGAGCTTTATCTTTAGGCACCTCTGTTATTAGTGTTATTTTCGTATGATATTTAACCCGAATAGCAAATCTTAAAACACAGTCTAAAATATGTGCAAAAATTACAATGCGGAATTTTCGATTTTTCTTAACTGGAGTAAAAACTTGAAACTGCCCCCCCTTACCCACTGGGTTACTATTTTGTCTACCTTTTTTTTAAACGTCCGTAAAAGTGGAAGAAATTGGATAAAATGGACGAATTTTGGACAAAAGAGAAATCCACTGATTTTTCATATGTTTGATACATAAAGTTATTACAATGATGTAATAGAATTATTTGTAATTTGAATACATTATTTATTTAAAGAAAATCTTTTAAATTAATCGTTTAGGGGAAACAATGATTGTATTTTAATAATAATGTAATAAATCCGCAAAAACAAAATCCCCTTTACACGTTTCTGCAAGAGTTTTTAGGCAATTTTTTACTATCAAAGTAATAAAATTTAACAAAATGAAACAGTTATTGAATACTAGCCGCCTGCGGCGACCAGCTGGTCCGCCTTTTTACGCCATTCGCCTTTTTGCGCCAGGGTTGCCGCCTTCGGCGGCTGCTTAGACAATTTAGCGACGGTATTAATCAATGTGTTTCTATATATATCAATATTATCATTCGCCTTTTTAGGCCGATGTTGCCGCCTTCGGCGGCTGCTTGAACAAATTTCGTGGCGGAATCAATCAGTCTATATCATTTGTAGTTTGAATAAAATATTTTCCATATCTATCTTTAGATCCGTCGTTTGGAATATTTTTAAAGGAGGAGGAGGGGAGACACAAACGACGTACTCTTCATGCAAAATTTGTAGAAAAATAATAGAAAGCACTTCCACTTTTATGTGAAAACATTGTTCTTTCAATGTCACGTTGTGTGTGGAGGGGGGGAGCACTGACACCCCGTTGAAATTCCTTAAATGACGGGCATGCCTCTTTCTTGCTGTCCATCTACTATATCGACCTTTATATTTGTCTATCTATCAAGCTATGCGATCTAGGCATATCTACCTCCTGACAGTACATTTTTTTTAATAAGTATTAATTCGAAAACAAAAACATTTTTTGTCCACTCAACCTCTATCTATCTCTGTATCTACCTAACCTAACCGCCAATCCGTAACAAAAACAAACATCATGCAAAAGATCGCGGGTTTTATTTATTTAATCAAAATAGCCCGCAAAAAAAAAGGCTCTATGTTCCCCGTAGTGTTCAAAAATTAGCGCTTGCAAAAAGATAAAAAACTAAAAAAAAAGGTAAAGAGAAGGCAAACGATTTCAGTTGGATCACGTGATGAAGTAAGTTCGGAATTCATCCGGCAAGCGAACAGCTCGCGTTGTGTTCTGCCATTAAAAAAATTGTAAGAAAAAACTATTGCGTATTTTTAAAAACTTTTTTCTTCTGAAGGCGACAGAATGTTTTTACTATTACCAACTAAACTTTTAAAATTGAAGGTTCAATACTTTTTGCAGGATAGGTTTCGAAAAAAATTAAACCCAGAAAAAAATGCAAAATAAAGGTTTTTTCAAAAATTTATAAAAAATAGAAAAATTGCTCTATCTTCAAAATTTTTTCATTCATCATATTTAAAATTAAATTTCTTACACTATAGTACAAAAACATTTGTGTGGTGTGATTGGTTCGGGGTCTGTGAGGTAAAAAGTACTAAAAAGTGCAAAAAAACACATAAAACATTAAATAACTTTTTTTCTAATTAAAATATCAAAAGTCGAAGCCCGAGGTGCACAACTTCAGCCAAAACTACACCTGTATACCAAATTTCATCTTTCTAGGCCTTACCGTTTTCCCGGGATGCGCGCCACACACACACACACACAAACATCTTATTTTATTATATGTATAGATAATTTGCATTATTATATTGCTATTTATTTCTTTAAAAAGTGCTTTTTTTATCATGGCAAAAATATTTTTAAATAAATAAATATTATAGTAATAATGAATTAATTGAAACAAATATCTTGTCATTAGTTAATAGTGAAGAATAACACCAAGTGAGGAGGGTAAATTCAATGAATATTGTGGGCATCTTGTATTTAAAAAAAAACAATGCATAGATAAAATAAATAAAATACACCGCCAGCTCAGTCATTCCAATTGGAGTGACTGAGCTGGTGGTGTATTTTATGTATTTCTGCCTTAGCCCTGGCTATAGGACGGTAACTTACTGAAAATAGATAAAATAAGTAAAACGTACTCGTTCTCCGAATCCCTAAGTTGCAATTCATACTCAACATCATAAAGAGTCATTTTGCTAATTATTCACAGGCAACTTTTAAATCTCAGATTTGCGGGTCATAAGTTTTTCTGGGTCGCAACAAAACTAAACAATAAAATATGTAGACAAGTCCATTGTTATTTTATGTTTCTAAAATTATGGGAGATGGCAATGACAGGCCCGATATAAAGTTAAGGGTATATCGGGTACCTCCGTACCACAAAAATGACAAAAGAACTTTTTTTTATATTTTATTTCTAAACTAAAACGTTTTCCAAACACTAGGGAAAAGTTACAAAGCTTTAGTTCAACTATTTAAAAAGTTATGAATGGTTTTAGGTCATGCTCGCAATGTGTTCTTACGCAAAAGAAAAGTTTTAAATTGCTTTTTCTCGATTTTTTTTTTTTTTTTTTGGGTGTGTGTGTGTGTGTTTTCATGTTGTAGAAATCCCTAAGAATTTTTTTCTATGAAAGATACAGCTTTAAAGTAATACATTTTGCTGTCAGGATAATATATTTAACAAAAATGTGCATTGGATAAGCATTTTATAAATTACTAAAATGTTTAGAGAATGTTACACCTTTAAAAACAAATTTTTTTAAAGAAATTCTGGCAATTTTTTACATAATTAATAGCAGAAAAATTTCTAATAAATATATATAAGCAACTGAATGCACAGGTTTTTAGAGAGAATTATTGTTACTGTTTAGCAAAAAAAATTTTTTAAATAAGTGCAAAAACAAAAAAGCCTTAGGAATTATAAAAATTAAAACTTTCCTGAATTTTTAAAAAAGGTGGGCAATATTTTAAATTTTTGAAAATACATTATTGATTGCTAACAAATGGAACATGTTAGTTTTTCAAAGAATAACATAATTCACCTAAATTTAACAAAAATGATCCCTTAAAACGGATAACGACGTATTTTTCCACTGTAAGCATCTCTTAGAGCTAAGTACTCTAAAAGCACTAATTTTCGTGAGTCGTAAAACTTTCGTGAAAATTAAGATGTACAGTAAACTCCTGATTAACCGCGGATTTGGGTGGCCGTGGATAAACCGCAAAAGGCTAAAGTGAGGAACAAAAAAGGTACAAAGTGTTCCTTCCTCCAAAACATAGCTGTATTGATGTACAGTGCTGGCCAAATTATTAGACTAAAGAGTTTTTTTTTTGCTTTTTGTACACTATTTGTGCTAAAATACTATTTATTTTACAGTAATACTTTTAAGTACAGTACATACTGTACACTGATTACGTTATTTTAGCATAATTTAATGTTTGCAGGTGGCAGCACTGTCTGCTTTGTTTATGTTCCTTGTTTATCTACCGACCAGGAACATAACCTCAATAAGCTTAAACAGTTCACTAGTTCTTTTTATTAGTGTGTTCTGTTATAGTTAAAGTTAGTTTTAGGTAATTAGTGAGTATGTGTATGTGAGTATGTATAATAGTGAGTATAAACAATTTTTTACCTCCTTTTTTAAAAAGTTAAGAAATGGTGTAAATCTTGTGAAAAGTATGCCAAAAAGACTTAAAATGCTCATCAAGAACAAGGGAATGCAAACTAAATATTAGATAATTATTTCACTGTTCGTTAATGTGTCTATAGTTGTATAGTTCTATGTAATCAATAAAGAATTTGCTTTTAAAACAGTCTTAGTCTAATAATTTGGCCAACACTGTATAATACTTTCTTCAAACAATGAAAATATATACAGTGCAGTACAACTGTTTTGTATTTTTGCACAACAGACCTTAACATCAATATAGAACAAGTGTATATACGATGAAGGCACATAAAGTAAATAGATAAATAAAACAAAAAAACAGTTTAAATTTACATTTTTTCGAGAGAAAAAAAACAGCCTTTTTTTTTTTTTTTTTTTGCTGCGAAAAAACATGTTCCTCATTGTTAATTGACTCGCGGAAATTCGGGAGTTTACTGAACGTGATTTTGAGAGCTGGAAATGTCGCGATTTTAGGCGAACAAAACTGAAAGTAGAGAAATTCGTTACAAAAAATTTTTCGAGAGGCTTAAATTTTCGCGATTACAATGCAAAGATAAAAATAAATTGTTCATAGCCTCTCAACTGAAAACTAAAACTTCTGGTATCGACTTTCTTTTAACAAATTCGGAGAACAGACATCAGTCCTTAAATTAAATGGTGGTTCCAATTAAAGGTGGCGACCGAAAATCCAGAATGTCGCAGAATCTTTTATAAGACGAAATTCCGTCTTCAATACTGATAAGTGGCATCTCTGCACTAAAGGATCAAACAATAATGTAAAGAAATGTATACAAGTGATTTTTAAACGGAAAACGACGCACAGTTTCGTTATGTCTACAGTTGAAAAGTGCTTTTTACGAGTTGCCGCCATCAGGAATTTTAGCGATATAACGCGATAAATAGTACTAAATTCGAATTAACCGCTATTGCAAGGGTGGCCACCTTTGCACAGCACAGACTGCGCCGTTGAAATTTTTAGGGGGAAGGGTGTTTTGAAGAGCATTTTTCTCTTTTTGGGGGGTTGTCGCGATATTTAGAGGGTGCGCCCCTGCTCTTAGGGGGTGGGGGGAATCCCTGGCTTTTGACAGCTAGCCGATATTTGAAAATAATCGTCACCCATTTGTTAAATCAATTTATTAAGTAATCACTGTTCTTACGATACACAAGAATTGTACGATAAAAATCTGACAAATCATAATGCACAAATTCTTTTTCAATTCACTTGAAAATGTCATTAAGATAGTTAAATATTTTGATCAATGAAAAAATTAAAAAACAAACAATAATTGATTTAAAGACTTTGCTAATCCCTATTATTTAAAAAAAAAAATTCAGTTTTGTGTTTCACAAAATTCTGTGTGTAAAGTACTAAAACTATTTGAACAAAGAACATTTTCTAGTATAATTACTACTACCGAGAAGTTCATTCAATAGAATAATTTCATTTAAAACATTTAGCCAAAAATATAACTATGTGTCTTCTCTCGTGAAAAAAATGCCATGTTTTGTAAAATGTACTACATAATGGTATGTAAAAATAGAAATGAAAACTTTTACACAGATATTGCCTTCATAAATAAAATAATTTATAAACAGTAGTAAATCATAAAGCTTGTGATTTTGCAATATCTGTTTAAAAAAAATCTAACTCATTTCAATTAATACATTAATTAATTTTGTTAAATACATAGATCGATCAATACATTCTGCTTGCAAAGATGGCCATTTTCGCATGTTGAATAAAATATAATATTCGAAACAATTGAGAATTTTTTTTCTGACTTTTTCCTTATTTCGCTCGATATTTTAAAGTTATCTATAATTTGAAGATAATATTGAAAGAAGATTTAGCTTACACAAACGAAATAAATAAATGGACTAATTACTTTTTTTTTTTAAATATATACATTTTTTTTTTTTTTACAATTTCATCTCGCACATGAAAACATCAACTTCTAAAAACGCAAATCAATTGATTTTCCAAACTGAATATACGTTTCTTTTTTAATTCATCGTTTCAAAAAAAAATCATATTCAGCAATAGATATAGGTGGAACATTTCTTAGCTTGTTAAAATCTAAACAATATTATGTTTTATAACTTTCAATGACCAGAAACATTTTTAGGACAGCGATAATGAATCTGCGGAATGCCGAGGTTCAGTACGCGACCCGTTAAATATCGTCAAAAAAAAAAAAAAAAACTAGCGACGAGTTTTCTTTTGACGCTGATATTTTAAATAAGCATTTTTTCCCTCAGAACAATTGAGTTCTGATTTAACCTTGAAAAAGACCTCATGTTAGATGAATTCAACAATGGTATCGAATAAAAGCAAAACAACTTTCACTAATTTTTAAGCGTCAAAATATGAATGAACCGGCCCGTTGTTTCGAATTTCTCGAGGGATATGTACTGAATACAAATCATATCGAAAAAACAACAAATACACGCCCAGTTATACGTAAACATCTGTATTTTGTTAAAGCCAGGGACGAACAATTGCCCCCTCCTGACTCCTCTAAATGACGGGCATGAGTATAAAATACATCTGAAGGCAAAACTCTGGCACTTCAGAAACTTAAAACTTAAATTACCAATGCGTAAAGCAATACGTAATCTCAAATGTTATTAAATACATTTCACGACCATGCCCTTATTCAAACATATTACATAAAGCCAAATTTCAAATTTTAAAAAAAAAATGCACACTCATAGAGAAGTACTGCAAAAGCACTTATTTTCGTGAGCTCATAGTAATAGCGAAAATTTAAGTCTTGTGAAATAGTTTTTCCATAGGAAATTTGCTTCATATATAAAATTCACGAAATTTTCAGCTCGCAAAATTACCGATAACTTCATTTTCGTGAAAATAAGTGCTTTTACAGAAAACATGACAAACAAAAATGCACACACGCATAGAGAAGTACTGGAAAAGCACTTATTTTCGCGAGCTCATAGTAATCGCGAAAATTTAAGTCTCGAGAAACACTTTTGCATAGGAAATTTGCTTCATATATTAAAATTAACGAAATTTTCAGCTCGCAAAATTACCGATATCTTCATTTTCGTGAAAATAAGTGCTTTTACAGAAAACATGACATGTTATGCAGCTCAAATTGGGAAAAACAGACACGATTACGCATAAAAACATTTGATTCCAAGTTTATGCTTTTAATCTTACTTTTACGTAGCTTATCTCGACTCGCATATTTACGATCGAGTTTTATTAAAGCCACGTTTTCGTTTCACAACAAAACACACCTTCCAGCTGTTCATGCGTACAAAAACCACAAGAGTAATTTTCGATGTTTACATAACTTTTCACAAAAAGTGACAACTTTTCGACGTAAGTTCTGATCCGAGAAGCGAAGATCGCTACAAATTCCATCCGAAATCCAACAGCTGGATTATGCAATATGTTTTGACAGCGGAAGGAGTGCTTCGTACTATCAACAGAACGAAGAATCATCTTCGCGCGCGAAGAAGAAAAACAACAATAAGGCGCGAAAAACCTCAGACGGAAGCTTCGAATTCAAAGACAATAAAATTGAGCTTACCCCAGTATTCAAATTCTCTTGAGTGGTAGTTCGTGACAACAAAGGGTGAACAGTCCATACCGGGATCGGACGCCCAACCCGTTGGGACTTCGCTTTCGGCATGCTCGCTCTTAGCTTAGCTCGATCGGACTGAAGCGGGATAAATGAGAGAGATTATGCCAAGTTCCAGCGCAACGGTCGCACCTGCGGTCTCAGCCAATCATGTTTCGAGAGACGTCAGCTGCATGCTCCTGTTCCGCTGTTCGCCGGAAGCCATGTGACCGGCAGTCTCACACCTGCTCCAATAGTGAGCTTTCTATTGCGCGTGTCGTCCCTCTTTTAAAAGGGGGGGGGGGGGTGCACACGGGCTGGCATTGATGAATTTTGTTTATATATTTTTTTCGTTTTAGCGTATTTGATTTCCATATGTTTCGCGTTTCTGTAGCAAGTAGTGCTCATTTTAAACCTTATGGGGACACGGGAACTAAGAAAAAATTTTATTTATTTATTTATTTTTTAAATTATTTCTTTAGCCAGGGGGGTTTATGGTACAGACTGCACCATTTAATTTATTTATTTTTTTTTGGGGGGGGGAGATTTTTAGACGGTTTCTGATTTCATGTTGGGGGTTATCGGTCTTGGGTGAGGGGGCTCCGTAGGCAGGGGCGGACTGGATCCCCCGGGAGGGCGCCAACCTTGATTCCCAAAAGGCACAAATCAGAAGCTCTAAGTTTCGAGGGTAGAAAAAAAAAACAAAGACGCAGGTTCAAGGGCGAAAAAAAAAAGAAAAGGAAAAAAAGAGCAAAAACAAAAAACGGCGCTCAGGTTTAAGGGTGCAAAAAAAAAAAAAAAAAAAAGAAAAAGAAAGAAAGAAAGAAAAGAAAAAAAAAAGGCTCCCGGGTTCGAGGGCGGAGGGGCCAGTCCGCCCCTGTCCGTAACAGATGTGGTGGTGCACCATCGTTCTTGAGGGGGAAGGAGTTCAGGGGCGGACTGTGTCTCGACCCGCGGGGCGCCCTCCCGCCTATGCGCCCTTGCGCACGCCTGAGCACATTTTTTTTAATATAAAATTTTTTTTTAAATTTATTTAATTTTTAACTATTTTGGTACAATTTGCTTTTTTTTTTTTTTTTTTTTTTTGCGCTCGCAAACCTCGTGCGACTTCCCTTCGCTTTTTTTTCTTTTCTTTAAACGCATAAACCTGTATACCATCGTTTTTTTTCCTTCCTTTCTTTTTCTTTCTTTCTCTTTCCTTTTCTTTCTTTTTTCTTTTTTTTTCTCTTTTTTGCACCTTTTTTTACTGCATCCTCTTTTTTTCTTTTTTCTTTTTTTTTCTCTTTTTTGCACCTTTTTTTACTGCATCCTCTTTTTTTCTTTTTGCACTTTTTTTTCTCTTTTTTGCACCTTTTTTTACTGCATCCTCTTTTTTTTTCTTTTTGCACTTTTTTTTTTTTTTTTTTTTTTTTTTTTTTTTTTTTTTTTTGCACTTTTCGGAGACCAAGGTTGACGCCCTCTTGCGGGACTCAGTACGCCTCTGAGGAGGTTCCTCTGCTTTACTTGGATTCATTTTACCATTATTTCTGTATGTTCAGGCTAAATTTTAAATTTAAAGTTATTTAGAAATATTTTTAGCTAACGACAATTTTAAAAATATGGGAAAGCACAAAAAACACAAACATGATGTCTTGCGTTTGAATTTTCGAGTATTTTTCTGCCAGTGCGGAAGAAAGGGGGCGTTTTGGAGATCAATCCCCTCCCCTTCGGTTCTTTGGTTTTACCAAATCGTCGCCTCTGAGCAAGTAAACATCTAAAAACAGTAAGACATCTAATCCTAGGATTAACAGTAAGATATCCTACTGTTGCTTTGAGGCGATGATATGTACGAGTATTACCAATCCAGGGGGGGGGCTCATTCCCCCAAGAGCAAAGAGCAAAGTTACACCCCACCCCCGAAAAATCACGATGATCACCCACAAATGATAGCCCTCTTCCCTTTCCAAAAAAAACTGGACAAATACCCTAAAAATACCTTCTAAAATATTTTGATGTAGCAGTTAGCACTATGACTTCTTACCCGTTCCCGCTAGAAGTGGATGTCAAAGCTAGAAGGGTGTCAACCGGCGCACCCCCCCCCCCCATGTAGTGATGCTATTGCGTTTGATAAATTAAAATGCAGTAAAATCCCTCTAATGCGGACACTAACGGGACAAATGTTTTTGTCCGCAATAGAGAGGTGTCCGCAGGACAGGAATTTAATAATGTTATTTGCATTGGAACTGGCGAATTAAAAATTGTCTGCATAAAAGGGGTGTCCGTTAGGAGGGGTTTTAATGTATTTAAAATTTTTCAGAATTAAAGTTTCAATATTTTTTATAAACTCGCAATTTCATTTTGATTGTCGCCCCCGAGATGGGTTACAGCCGGGGCGGGCCGCCTAATACCCCCGTAGTGACGCTACTGCTGTAAAGAAGTTTTTGAATAAAATATTGTTCTTTGCAAAGAACATAACAAAAACAGGGAAGGGGTACTTATGAAAAGTCACTTCTTGAAAATAAAAACTGCTCTTTCCATTGCCCAATGAGAATTGAAAAAAATATTCGAGGATAAAAGTACGTATTGAGTATACTTTATCTGCGTGAATAAGTTTTTCAATAACATAACCCAAGAATAGAAAAATTAAATGACTTTTTAAATCAAATGTTGAAGCTTTTAACTACATAAATAAAAAATTGGTAGTGCATGTTTTTGAAATTCTTAGAACATACTTACTTGCGTATTTTAATGATTTTGAAGTGCATATAATCTACATTCAACTCTTGATTATCCGCGGGATAGGGTGGCACGGTAACCGCGGTTAAGCGAATTCGCAGATAATCTGCAAAATAGGTCAAAAACGATCAGTATCACTCGCAGGGGCGGATACAGAAATATTTTTGGTGGAGGCCCGGAAATTGAAAAGCGCACCCCCCCCCCTCCCCCACCCTCTAAAATGTTTTTTAAAAGTTTCCAGGTCCTTTATTTTCAATATTTTTATACCATTCCTTAAGGCCAATTAATCTACTTTTAAGGGTTTTTTTTTTGCACTAATATACTTTGTAACGGGCGTAATGTACCTTTGTATATGGACGTAAAATATCTCTAACATTTCAAGCCAACCTCAGTGAAAACACCCCCAGAGCCATTGATTTTAACAAAAACAGGAATTCTGATACATTGTTTTTTCCAAATGAAAGAACTGTTTTGATCAAAAAAAAACCCTACAGAAAGTATTTTTAGATCAAAAAGCCCCTGCAGAAGGTATTTTCAAAGAAAAAGAACCTCCAGAAGGTATTTCTGGCTGCACTAGTGGGAAACGAGCTGATGTGTGCATCACATGACTTCCTTTTACTCCAATTTAATGTCATTTCCCCATTATTCGCTATTTTAATGTGATTCAATATTTATTCTCTAAATATCACCAACAATGGCCAAATTGAAACCAAAAAAAAAAAAAACTCCGCCAAATTTGTCGCCAAGTTGGCGACAAAACTTGGCGACCAAAAGACTGGCGATATATCGCCAAGTGTCCGACAAATTATAACGCCACTTGAGTTTACATCGAAATTAACAATGATTTCCCCCCAAAAAGGTGCAAAAGACCCCCTTAGGAACATCCGAAAGCAACCAAAAGGGGAGGTGCACAACTAGACCCCACTACGAGTCTATGTACCAAATTTCAACTTTCTAGGACATACCATTTTTGAGTTATGCGAGATACATACGCACATACGCACATACGCACATACACACATACACGCACATACATACAGACGTCACGAGAAAAGTCGTTGTAATTACCTCGGTGATGGTCAAAATGGATATTTCGCGTGTCTATACATTCTTAGGCACTTTTCCGCATGTGGTCGAATCGAAAAAAAAAACTCAACATTCATTTGGGGGTGAGCAAAATGGAAATTAAGGGCGATTTTTGAGTGAAAATTTTTTCGCGAATACAATACTTCCTTTTTTGTAAAAGGAAGTAAAAAGAAATAGAAATGTCTAAAATAGATTTTTGAGCAATCACGATTGCTTATTGTTCTCACTTGACTGTCTTTGGCGTTACGCTGATTTTATTTTCCCCTCGCCTCCCTCTGCAGCACCACCGTCGACCGGCCTCACGATGCTGCTCCTCTAGCGAAAACCTTCTCCAGATTGCGTCCATATCCTACACGCATACATACACACACGTATGCCTACACATACACACATAGACATACCCACACACACACATACACGCATACATACACGCATGCCTGCACATACACACATACCCGCACACACATACACACAAACCCACACACTCATGCCTGCACATAGACACAAACACACGCGCCTACACACACACATACACGCATTCCTGCCCATACACACATACACACCTACCCACACACTCATGCCTGCACATAGACACAAACACACGCGCCTACACACACACATACACGCATTCCTGCCCATACACACATACACACCTACCCACACACTCATGCCTGCACACAGACACAAACACACGCCTACACATACACACACTCACACACACACACTTACTTACACACATATATACACACACCTACCTACATACCCACACACACACATACACGCATACATACACGCATGCCTGCACATACACACATACACACAAACCCACACACTCATGCCTGCACACAGACACAAACACACGCACCTACACACACACATATACGCATTCCTGCCCATACACACATACACACCTACCCACACACTCATGCCTGCACACAGACACAAACACACGCCTACACATACACACACTCACACACACACTTACTTACACACATATATACACACACCTACCTACATACCCACACACATGCCTGCACACAGACACAAACACACACGCCTACATACACACATATCCACACACACACACGCATGTCTGCACACACGCAAAAAAACACGTGATTGCGAAAAACAAATTTGAATTCAAGATGTCAAAATTCAAATTAATTTTGTACTTGTTAAGTTATGCAACTGTTGAGTTAAAATGTAAGTAATTATCTGTATTCAGTAAATCATCACCGATATATATTTGTTTGTGCGTGAAAGGTCACTTATATTCGAGAGTTTACTGTATAAGCATAATAATCTTTAATTCTTACATTCTGATTTCAGAGTGTGCCTCAATTCAGCATCATGAACTGCATTTCCCAAAATTTCACCTTAAGTGCTTAGTGTTATTCTCTCTCTTTCTCTCCTCTAATAAATCTACCTTCAACATCACCTTTTGTGTCTCTACTACTTGAATTTTGGGTGACCAGTAGTGTATTTTTACCTGTACACAAAAACGAGTCAGCTCCATGCCGCCCATGGACTGACCCGAGAGCGAACCCCCCCCCCCCCTTCTTTCCCACTCAACTCCTTCCCTTCCAGTAAAAGAAGCGACCCTTTACCTTGACTTTCAAAACACGCATTAAAAAAAAGCATTTGAAGAAACCGGCCTGCCGCCTTTACGGAGTCGCCGAAAATTTCTCTTCACCTAACTGATCATTATAGCTGAAAAAAATTTTATTTTCATGAAATGAAGGAAAATAACTATTATTTAATGCAAAGAAAAGACGTTATATGGTAAGCCTCTGAGCATTGCATTGCGCTTCGGTTCTTACAACTTCTTTGTAAAGACCGACGCCTTTAATTAAATTATTTTTCCGAGACTTCCCTATGTTCGGGCAATTTTATCGGAAGATGATCAAAAGGTGCCGGAGGAAATGAGTCATTCTTTCTTAAATTTTTTAAAAGTTTATTTCGAAAAGGTAAAATTTGAATTGTTTTTCCTTCTTATCTTTCTTTTCTTGAAAATCGGAAAAGGAGAAAAGGCCTCCTCTATTTTTCCTTCTTCTGTTTCATAGAAAATGAAACATCATGACGAAAAACATTTAGATCGAAAAAGTATTATTTGGATCATTTTCAGGTAAGGGTCAATTTTGTGTCCTAGGGTAAAAAATGCTAGTTAAGATAGTCAACCATGCATACTGAAAACTTTTACATTCCCTTCATGTGTTAGCCCCAGGAGCGGACTGGATCCCCCAAGAAGACACCAGCCTTGACTCCCAAGTGGCATACATCAGGAGAGAGTACAAGTTCTACGGCGCAAAAAAAGAAAAAAAAAATACACACTGGTTTGAGGGAGCGGGGAGGGGGGGGGGAAACCGAAGACACACTGGACTGAGGGCGCAAAAAAAAAAAAAAAAAAAAAGGCGAAAGGTTTAAGGGAGTAAAATAATCTTAAAAAGCCACCAAAACGCACAGGTTCGAGGCCGCGAGGGCTCAAAGGAGGGAGGGCATACCGGTCAGCGGGCCAGTCCGCCCCTGGCTACCCGGTGCACTAATATAAATGCGAAAATAAATGAATAATAAGTTACCATAATATCATTGCCACGGCTTATTCCAAACAAGAAAAGGTTTATTTAAGAAAATGAGAGCTTTAAAAGCAAAGAACAATTTACTAGGTGTGACTCATTTTTATATTTTAACTATTACGTTTAGAAATGTACTCATAAGAAAACGAAATTGTATTCTTTACAGTCAGGCCCTGATCTATAAATTTTGAGGCCCCTGCAAAAAATCAGCAGGATCTTTTGCTGCCTATTGGGTATCTACGTCAATGAGAGCCACGGACCCCTTTAGTACAGTGCCTATCTTAAAAACTGTTTACTTGCTAGCAAAATCATCAGTTACTAAATCATAGAGTCTGAAATTACTTTTAAGAAGGTGTTTTTATTTTTTATGCAGATTCAATAGTTACGCAGGTATATACTTTCAAAGTAGAGAAGCTTTGGAAAAACAACCAATTTCCCATCGCCTATTTTTTAGGATTCCTGGACAAGCCTTCGACACTCCTTTTTGATAAAGAATAAAATAATGGCACTAGGATGTTTTGATTTGTTAAAACTTTGGAGCACGATTACACGAAAGAGGAAAACGAGCACCGTTCTTTTGTAATTATACTTTAACATCCCAAGACCAAACAATCATCGACTACAGAGTTTCTTTTTCCCTTTTTTTTGATCCATGGACCAGTAAACATTTGTAAACACATTTCGTTGACCGATGGGTTTTATTTTTAACCCATCTTTATGCGTACTTTACGCATTGAAAATCAGAAATAACGACTCAAAAAATTTATCGTACTTTTACGCTTTGTATTTTCAACTAACATTTAGCTTTGTGGGAAATAATACACAAAAGCAACTCTACCCAGAATTTTCACGTCGTGAAAAAGAAGAAAAAAAAATTAGCAATTTATTTGTAAACAAATCTCAGTGCTCATTTCGAATTTACGATTAATCTAATATCGGTTCATCTTGTAGACTATTTTTGGGATTTTCCATTTGCGTCGGAGACTGCAGAAAGACGTTCTGCAGGCAGATTTTTACATATAAGTGGGCGGTTTTTTTTTTTTTTTTTTTTGAGCAATCACGATTGTTTATTGTTCTCACTTGACCGTCCTTGGCGTTGTGGTTCCTTTTTCAGCTTGAACCAGGGGCCTCTACAGCACCACCGCCCACCGGCCTCTGCAGGCGCGTCGGAATCCCCTTTTCCTGGTCGGAGGCGTCCATGTCCTGTACAAACACATGCTCACACACATACACGCTCACATATACACACACGCCTACGTGCATACACATAGGCCTACGCACACACACAAGCCTACACATGCATGCACGCGCGCCAATGCACACACAACTATACACACATAACCGCCTAGGAGGAGGGGCAAGCTTGGGGAGACAGGAGCCGTTTCTAAAAACAATAACTTCAATGAGTAGGGCCCTGTCGCAACTCTAGGGATCTCTAGGGATTGAAACCCTACTATATATATATATATATATATATATATATATATATATATATATATATATATATATATATATATATATATATATATATATATATATATATATTCAGTAAAACCCCTCCTAACGGACACCTCTCGATTCCAATGCGAATAACATTATTAAACCCCTGTCCTGCGGACACCCCTCTATTGAGGACAAAAAAATTTGTCCCGTTAGTGTCCGCATTAGAGGGGTTTTACTGTATATTGAAAATTTCGATTTCAAAATTTGTTAGCTTCAATATTTTCCAACTTGAACTTTTTTTAAAAAAAACTCATCTCTAATTTTTTAAAAAATATTTGGAAAAAAAAACTTTTTTTTCAAAAGAAAATTATAAATTTTGGGCCTTGTGCGGGCTTAAATATTTTTTTTAAATTTCGACAAGACTTTTTTTTTTTTTTTTTTTTTTTGTCGTAGGCACAATTTTTACCAACTTGAAATTTCGACTTTCCGAAAATAGTTTTTTTGGTTCAAGTGCCGGTTCGCATTCTTAGACGCAAGTCGGCACGGGTTGCCGTTGCTCAAATTACCTGAAACTTATTTTTTTTTACAATTGCTTTGATGCAAAAGAAGCGGAATGAGAAGATATGCCACAAACAAAAGAAAAAAAAATCATTTTTTGGAGACATAATAATCCTTATGTATCATCCTCACAAAAATGAGAAGCGAGAGACAACGACACGGTGGTTCCAGAGAACGGAACAGTGAAGGGAAACGGAAAAACTGAATCCCAGAAGCTAAACATAAGTATACGTCATTCACCTCCGCTAGTCTTCGCCGGTATGGTATCGATCGCTACTCGTCTGAGTCTTTTTAAACAGGTTGTGGAAGAGCTTAAAGAGTTATTACTTCCTTTTTCAAAAAAGGGGGTATTGTATTCGCGAAAAAAATTTCACTCAAAAATTCACCTTAATTTTCATTTTGCTCACCCCCGAATGAATGTTGAGTTTTTTTTTCGACTCGTCCACACGTGGATAAGTGCCTCAGAACGTATAGACACGCGAAATATCCATTTTGACGATTCCCGACTTAGTTACAACAAGTTTTCTCACGACGTCTGAATGTACGTATGTATGTATGTGCGTATATGCGTATGTGCGTATGTATGTCGCATAACTCAAGAACGGTAAGTCCTAGAAAGTTGAAATTTTTTACGTAGACTCCTAGTGGGATCTACTTGTGCACCTCCCCTTTTGGTTGCATTCGGGTGTTTTTAAGGGGTCGTTTGCCCCTTTTTTGGGGGGAAATCATTGTTAATTTCGATGCAAACTCAAGTGGTGTTACAATTTGGCTGACATTTGACGATATATCACCAGTCATTTGGTCGCCGTTTTGTCGCCAACTTGGTGACAAATTTGGCGATATTTTTTTTTTAATCTTGTTTTGATTTGGCCACTGTTGGTGATATTTAGAGAGTAAACTATTGAATCACATTAAAATTACCAATAATGGGAAAATGGCATCAAACTGGAGTAAAAGGAAGTCATGTGAGGCACACATCTGCTCGTTTACAATGACGAGCTTACTCGGGTTATCAGATACTAATTCTTGCTTTGAAAGAATAAACAAAGTTATTCCACCATTCAGGATTTTTCCAGGAGTTCGGAAATAATACAGTAAAACCTGTAAAGTTGACCACCCTTGTAAGTTGACCACCTGTCTATGTTGACCGCTTTTGTCAGGAACGGAATTAGCCCTATCTCATATAATGAAGGAAAACCTCTGTAACTTGACCACCTCTCTATCTTGACCACCTATCTTGACCACTAATGTACACCAAATTTGGTCTGGAGTATTGTAAAAAACCCTTTGTAAGTTGACCACTTGGCTTATTTTTTAAAACTTTCTTCAGCATATTATTTCATTTTATTATTTATTTATTTATTTATAATAAGAATAATAATAATATTTTTTTTTTTTTTTTTTGATAGCTTTCAAAGAATGTTTTTAATGCTTTGACGACATACTATCATTTTACTAACTGAACAGCAGCATAAAGTTTATGCTGCTCTTTATTCTCCAAGCTTGTTTTTCATTTGTTGTTCTATTTGAGATAGCTTTTTGTACTCTGTTCAATGAAAATAGGTGTCAGTAGAAAAGTTCAAAGTATTTTCTTTCAGTTGCAATACGTTGTGGCAACACAGGAATTCTGCTGAAAAGAGCAGGCGCGGATCTATACATTTTGGGCCCCCTGCAACAAAATATGTAGGGCCTCTCCCTAGTGACCAGTAGTGTCAGTTTGAAAAGCGATAAGCCTTAGTGCTAGTTTTTTTTTCATCAATTTCTAGGGTCGTTAGCCCTTTTAAGGACGCGGGCCCTTCGCACTGGGGGTACGCAGATCTGGGCCTGCTAATGAGTAATGAGTAAAGTTACATGTTTCTGGTGCGAGGGATTAAGCGATAGGACATTTTAATTTTGCCTTTATGAACTGGGAGAGTCAAGCTTGTTGCTCTTTGTGCTATAAATTTTACATAAAAAGGCTTCAAAAAGAAAGTTAGTGGAACTTGAGATTAATAAAAAGTACGAAATATTAAAAGTAATTGAAAATGGAGAAAGCCAGAGAAAATTAGATGGCATATATGGAATTTCTAAAATTACAGTGTCTAATACATTTAAAAATAAGGGAAAAATAACAAAAGTATTTGAATAGTATTTTTAATTATTGTTTTACTTTCAATAATGTTAAACAATGAAAGTGGAGCCGAACAGAAGGATTAAGGGTGAATTCCTCAAAAAATGAATACATGGTGCAAGAATTGACAAAAAAAAAAAAAAAAAAAAAAAAAACATTACCGCCCTTTATAAGTTGACCACCTGTCTAAGTTGACCGCCAAAGCACTGCACCGCGAGTGGTCAACTTACACAGGTTTCACTGTATTATCACTCAGAGCTTCGAATTACGTTCAGCCGAAGGTGGAAAGCTACAAGTATAGGCGCCAGCCTTATCGAGGCAACAGAGGCACCTATATGCCGCCATGAAAATTTACAAGGGAAGCAATGACCCTGCCCTCACGCCCCAAGGAAAAACTTAGCAAACTAACGCCATCATATATCAGTTTTCTGTTTTTTTTTTTTTTTTTTTTTTTTTTAAGAATTTTAAAGCTCATTTAGTCAAATGATGACCCATACAGTCGTAGTAAAATACATTGGCTAGTGATAGCACTATGCAACACTTTCTTTTTTTTTGTTTCTGGGTAATTAATATAATTTTACAATTTGATCCATCCAAGAAAAGAAAAAGCTCAACAAACTTTTTTTCTCTGCAAAAACTTGACAAAGAAAAGTTGAAACGCAAAATTTATAAGTTTATCCTTATTTAAAGATAGAAAGAGAACATTATACTTCTCATGTGAATAGAATATTTCAAAATACATTTTTACAAATTGATGACAAGACACCTAAAAATATGTAGTTTTGTGAGTTATTTTTCATGTCCTAAGCAAAGCTCTCTCCTTGCTCCTTAGAATAGTTAATCATGTTCTCTTTGAAGTTTTCAATGTAGGCATCAAAGCACAACCATGATACGTAATTTGAGGCATCCTAGCAGCCCATTTTGTTGTAATTTTTAACCAAGTATCAACCAATTGAGCATAGTTATCAACTTTTATGATCTTTAAGGAATGAGTATGTCAACTTCATTCTCCTTTGCTTTGAGAAACTTGGGAAACTTTTTACACTAAATAACTTTCTTGTTTAACGACGACAAATGCTTTCACTTTTGCTTCGGAACGTTTTAGGAACGGTTGTTGCTGTTGCCTGAATGCTGCAGAATCCTCGTCCAACGCTGCCACAGATCGAGTCATGAGCTCCAGTTTTATCAAGAAATGGACATCAGTATCTTTCGAGGTTACACTACGCAAGTGACTTCCATTACATGTTGCGCTTCCGTCCAGTAAATTCAGTACGCTTAGGCCAATACCGTTTATAGTAGAGTGCTTTAGCGTCCTTGCGTCCTTACTATCCCGCAAACGAAAAATATATATACACCCAAACCTGTTTTTATGCGCTGGATAGAGACCGCATAAAAAAAAAACGTATAAAAAATGTTCGAAACTTCACGAGTAACTATAAAAAGTTGTTTTCGCAACGGTGGATAGGGACCGCATAAAAAAAACACAAAATGTTACATTTAAACGAAACCAATTACAAACCAATTTAATGTTATTTCCCATCATCGGCAATTTTAATGTGATTCAATAGTTTACTCTCTAAATATCACCAACAGTGGCCAAATTGAAACAGATTTAAAAAAAAAAAAATGCCAAATTTGTCGCCAAGGCGACAAAACTTGGCGACCAAAAGACTGGCGATATATCGCCAAGTGCCCGCCAAATAATAACACCACTTGAGTTTACATCGAAATTAACAATGATTTCAACCAAAAATGGGGCAAAAGATCCTTTTAGAAACACCAGAATGCAACCAAAAGGGGAGGTGTACAACTAGACCCCACTAGGAGTCTACGTACCAAATTTCAACTTTCTAGTACATACCGTTCTTGAGTTATGCGACATAGATACGCACATACATACATAACGCACATACATACGTATACACAGACGTCACGAGAAAACTTGTAATTAACTCGGGAAACGTCAAAATGGATATTTCGGGCGTCTATACGTTCTTAGGTATATATACACGTGTGGTCGGGTTGAAAAAAAAGTTTAATTTTAATTCGGAGTAGAGCAAAATGGAAATTAAGGTCGATTTTTGAGTGAAAATTTTTTCGCGAATAAAATACTTCCTTTTTTGTAAAAGGTAGTAAAAACGAAATCAAAATAAACCGAGTGATGATGATTTTGCCGACTCCCGAATAATGAAATTTTTGGGAGGTCACAGTGACTTCCCATCGGGATGCCCCTGTCGTCACTTGAAGATACTACCTCGTACTCGTTTTATAAATAATTTCCGCTCATTTTATAAATAATTTTTATATACCGCACAAAAGAAATTCGCACAAAAAAAAAAAAAAAAATCGCACAAAAACAGGTTTGGGTGTATTCAAAAAGACTTTTAAGCGATTATATTATGTTAGTAAAAAGCTATTAAAAGTTATATAAATACAACTGTGATAGCCACAAAAGCAAAGTTTCAGGGGTATAACTTCTCATCTCTTCACACTCGCTGCTCAATTGAGCGGTTACCAATAACCAGAAACAAAGTCTAACCAGAAACAGAGCTTTTAAAAAAATTGTACACAGTGTGATATGAGTGATGTATGTACAGAGATATAGTTTTAGGGAACCAACCCAAAGCTATGCTCGAAATCCTATTCAAACATTAATGTCATAAAATTATCTGCCAAATGAAACAAATTTCATGGATATTAAAAAAAATAATAATAACCAAAATCCTCTATATGGTTTTTAGTCAGTGAAATTAAATTGTTTTGATCAGTAAATGAATTTCTTTTAGAGAAAAAAGCATTCAAAAGAAACGAAGCTGAAAATCCTCTTTCCGTCCAAAAAATAATTATTTCTGGAAAAGGAGATAGGGAAAAAGGATTTCTAGAAACGAAATGGTGAACGAACTGAAATGAAATAACAATCATTAAGCTATGTGAGACCAGTCTAAATTTATTTTTAAGACGCACTGACTTTAAATGAAAGCTCAATACAAAGAAAGAAGTAAAAGCAATCTTGGGGGCCGTGACCGCGCACCTGGAAGACGACACCTATGTTAACTTCAAACCTGCAAAACAAGTCTGATGCGAGGTTCGGTACCATGCAAATCAAGATTGCTTTGAGAAATTTCCTAAAAAAAGAAAAGTATACATAAATGCGTGAATTTCGAAGAACTGCATCTTTGCCTAGGGGTATAATATATCTGCCAGCTTTGAGCGGCATAATGATAAATATATTTTTAATACTATGGCAGGCAAAAGAACCTGAACGAAAATGGTTCATTTAGCTGTTGGACGCAAAGCATTTCTCATAAACCTGCATTTTTAGTTTGAGCAAAATAAAAGCATTTTTTGGTTTACGTTTTACGCTAAGTATGTTCTAAAAAAAGGTGCCTAGGCAGAGACGGACTGGGTTCCCCAACAGGGCGCCAACCTTGATCCCCAAAAAACACACAATTTCGAAGACGCAAAAAAAAAAATAATAATAATAATAATAATAATAATAACAATAATTTGAATTCTGAAATTTTGAATTCAAATTATGTTTTTCGCAATCACGAGTTTCGGCAGGACCCTACTCATTGGAATTATTGTTTCTAGAAACTGCTTCTGGCCCCTCAAGCCTGCTGCCCCTCCTCATAGGCGGCTACGTGTGTATAGTTGTGTGTGTGTGCAGGCGTGCATGTGTAGGCTAGGCGTGAGTGTAAAGGCGGGTGTATATGTGTAAAGGCGCGCGCGTGAATGTGACAGTGTGTATGAGCGAGCGTGTGTGTAGGATATGCACGCCACCGGATTCCGGGTGACAGTGGTCAGGAACAGAGGAGGCGCGCCTGCAGAGGCCGATGGGCGATGGTGTTGCAGAGGCCCCTGGTCCAAGCTGAAAAAGGAACCACAGCATCAAGGACGGTCAAATGAAAACAATTAGCAATCGTGTTTTCTCCAAAAAAGAAAAAAAAAGAAGGCGCACAGGTTTGTGGACGCAAAAAAATAAATAAATAAATAAGATAAGATTTAGTAACAAAAACACACATACATAACAAGCTGTAAGCAGAATGAAATAAAATAAAGTTAAAACATACAACGTGAATTACAAACGACAATCAATAAATAAATGTAAAAAATGAACAAAACCAAAGTCGCACACGATCGGGGGGGGGGGGGGAGTAGACGCATGGGTTCGAGGTGGTAACAAAACAAATAAAGAGAAAGAGATAGAAAGAGATTGCGTGCAGGTTCGAAAGCGCAAAAAAAAAAAAAAAAAGAAAGAAAGAAAAAAATCCAAGTCTCCAATAAATCTTAAATTGTATTTCATCTATACAATTTAAACGAAAAAAGGGCGCTATATTGCGAAGAGAGGCGGGTATATGTACACCTGGACCAAATTTTAGACAAAATGTGGCGGTGTACAGCTTTGTACAAATAGCTTTTTTTTTATTTTGCAAATAGATTTTTTGCTCAATTTTTAATTTAAATGTTTATTGACTGCGTAGAATTAACCTAAACAAGATTTTAAGGTTAACTGCAATTATTGAGTGTTGTAAACAAGAAGTTATATTTTTATTTTATTTCATACTTTTTAATGAGAACCAAGTTTAAAGACAAAGTATTAAGTTTCAAAAAACAGATATATTTTATCGGATCTTTTGGATTTGCGGTTTCACGCCAACACTTATTTGAATTTACCAGGGCTGCGGAGTCGGAAGGAAAATGACCGACTCCGACCCCGACTCCGACTCCTGGATTTTGAAACGCCCGACTCCGACTCCAACTCCGACTCCGACTCCGGATTTAAAAAAAAAAATGTATTTTTTCAACTCCCTCGCTCTCTTCAGGGGAAGGGGGAAAACCTCTAAACAGAGATTGAAATATTAATTCCTTTTTATAAAAATTTCGCATTTTATTTTTTATTGTAAACCTAAGACGCGTACAACGTTAGAAATTCAATTTAAAGATCAAATTTTCCAATAGTTACGAGTTAAAAAGTGAGATGACTTAAAAATCCCTTTTAAAAAATTTGAAAAGGATTATCTGTAATTTGCCCCCCTTTAATGTTTTGCAAATAGATATTGATCAAATCGTGTGCTTTCAATTTTTTAAAGCTGTAACTTGAGAGAAAAAAAGCTTTTTTTTCTAAATCCAAGTTCTTGAGAGGGGGTGGTTCGCCCCGGGTGACACCCATCTGGTAGATGACACCCAAAGTTAATTTCAGAGTTTATAAAAAATACAAATACTCTAATTCTGAAAATTTTTGCGAATATATTTTAAATTATATTTTATCAATAAAATTTCAACGAAAATAGGGCACATATACGTCAGGAGCTAATTTCACACAAAATGCGGCGGTATATAAATTTGTACGAATAGCGGTTACTATACCTATATTTCTTCTTCGCTAAATTTTTAATTTAAATTTTATTGGTTGCTTTGAATTAACCTTAATATGAAGATTTTAAGATTAACTGCAATTATTGAGTGTTGTAATCAAGAAATCATTTACACTTATTTTGTTCCATACTTTTTAGTGAGAACCAAGCTTATAGAAATAGTCTTAATAAAGAAAATACATTAGATTATTTCATCGAATCTTTTGGATTCGTACTTTCGCGCCAGAACTTCTTTGAATTTGCAGTTTACCCTTAAACGCTTCAACCTTAGCTACTGGCCTCAATTTACTAATTTGTTACGTTTCTTTTACTATTTTATAATTGAGATCGAACAAAACACTATATTTCTATTTTTATTTGAAAGTGATTACTTGAAAATGTTAGGCAACAAAACCGTTTGGTGAGAGTTGCTATTAGTTAAGTTAAAAAGCAAGCAAACTAGGGGACAGCTACAGAAAGTTCAATAAGCACTCAAGCTAGCTGATTGCCATAATGGCAGTTATTTCCTTATTAGTATCTTTTTATACATGTAATCGAACCAATTGGTAGTCCGTTTTTAAAAAATGGAAGGAGAGTCAGGGAAAAGGAAAGAAAAAAAGAAACCCGGAGTCGGAGTCGGCATGTTTTCTAACGACTCCGACTCCAACTCCTTTACCCCAAAATCAGTCCGACTCCGACTCTTCGACTCCGACTCCGACTCCGACTCCACAACCCTGGAATTTACCCTGAACACCCTCACAATCTTCCTCCCGAGCTACGAGCCCCGACTGGCTCAAGACACACATTCCTTTTACTATTTTATAACTGAGGTAGAAGTAAAAATTATCCTATTATTTTTATTTGAGAGTAAAATGTTAGGCAACATAACCGTTTGCTGACAGTTGCTATTAGTCAAAGAGAATTAAAAAAAACAAGCAAACTAGGAGACGGTGTAGGTAGCTATTAAAGAAAATTCGATAAACAATCAAACCAGCTGGTTGCCAATGACAGTTATTTTCTTATTAGTAGGCCTTTATACATCTAATCGAACTAATTGGCAGTCAGTTTTTTTAAAAAATGCAATTAGAGTCTGAATATTAAGGGGGGGGGGGAAAGCCCGGAGTCGGAGTCGGCCTAATTTTCAACGACTCCGACTAATTTACATTGAAATCAGTCCGACTCCGACTCCACAGCCCTGCCCACGGGCCCGTATGCAGACAAATGAAAAGTTAAAACTATCTTTTTTTCTCTGTATAATCAGAAGAAAAACGGATCACGTCCGATGTGCTTGTTTTTTCAGCCTGCTACATTGAAGTGTTGAAAGCGGTGATTTGTAGGGATGGGTCGTTCATGAACGAATGGGTCAAAAAGAACGAATCCTTAAAATGAACGGACCCGTTCGATCAGTTGAAAAATGAACGACCGTTGTTTTAAACGGTGAGCAGTTTGGAACATTGTCTTGATACACTTGTGATAAAATCGCACTTTCTTTAAAAAAAATTGCATTCATCTTAAAATTTTTAACTCTCAATCAAATCTCAAATTTCCCCTTTCTCAGTGCAGTACAATACAGGATTAGCATAAAATAACATCCCCGTTTTAAAAATTTATATTTTATAAACTATTACACTTACCACTATAAATGATACATTAATATAAAGTTAAGTGACTACTTAAATGTGCACGTTCCGCAATAGCGCAGCCAGAAATTTCTTCCGGAAGGGGTTTTTTTGGTCACCGCAGTCCTTACACGTGTATTAACTGCTACATTAGGATTGGCAACAATGTTAAAACCAAGAGCTTTGAGGGATGTTTTTACCCCTACTTCTCTGCGTCACTGACGTTCCTCAACGCTGCGCTGGATTGGCTGTACAGGTGATGATGATTTACCCTTTATGCGTTGGTCAGCCAGATCCCCAAACCTAACCCATGTGATTTTTTATATTTTTTCTTAAAAGGTTTCATCAAAGACAGTGTTTATGCACCAACATTACCTACATCATTGCAAGAACTGAAAGATCGCATATGTGTAGCATTACGAAAAATTGATAGTGAAACACTCCAAAATGTACGTTATAGATGTGTGTCACGTTGCGAAAGGTGCACACATCGAACATTTGTGAGTGAAAAAAAACTTCCACAGTTTATCTTTATTTTTATGTATCATTTATAGTGTGAAATATAATAGTTTATAAAAAATATTTTTTTTTTAAACCGGGAGATTCTTTTATGCTATCCCTGAATTCATTCGAACCTTTTTACTTTCTGTTTTATTCATATTTTTCTTTAATCGTTGCAGTTCACTTACAATTTTCCAATGTATCCATTAGTAATTGTTTGTGTAACTTGTTTGGGTTACTAACAAAATGCTTGGACATTTCACTTTCTGTCCCATGCACCTGCTAAAACCATTTCTTACGCTTTCTGTCGCCAAAATTATATTTAAAAATACCTTTTATCACTTTTCTGGCAATCCTTTTGTCTTCTATAACATCCTATCAACTAACATTTACTTCCATGTCGCTTATTTTACCATTAATATCCTATCCAGAGATTTTTAATAAAAATCATTACTGTCTACTTTTCCCCCTTTTACAAAAGTGTTGCGGTTTTGTTTTTCTTTTTTTCTCTTCTCATCGGTACTGTGGAATAATTTTGAAGCTCCCTAATATTTAAGTTGAGTCTTTTTTTTTTAGTTAAGTTATCCGGTACTCCGGATGAGCTACCGATACATTTGTTGTTACTTTGTTCGTTACACATGGTCTATTGATACGTATATAGGTAGTGCTGTGGCTGAAAACATTTAATAACTTAATTTTTTGACATGTGAAATGAAAACTGCAATATTTGGAATGGAAAACATATCTTAATTCTCGGCTACTGAGAAATATCTTACAAATGAACTATAATTGCTTTGTACATCTAAACCTGAATGAAGTTTCTTTGATTCATTTTTCATAGGCGTATTTTCTTAATTTTAGGTCATTTTAATTTCTTTTCCTTCAAAGGATATTACTGATCTAATGAAGCATTTCGAATGTATTTGGGTATGTGGTGCAGAGAGATTACCTGCAACTTTTTTAAATAAACGAAGTCGTTCAAATGAACAAGTTGAACGAATTACAGTTTGAATTTGAAGTTTGAGTCGTAAAATTGCTCTTTTCGACACGTTGATGGAACATTTTACACTATTTTTTCTCTTTTATTTGAGCCCGATTGTAGAACATGCATCACTTGACACAACTTTTATTTTTGATCTAACCCTGCAATGCCAAGCAACGCAGCTAGAAAACAAACAAAAACGGAAACTCTTCTTTTCTTTCAAGCGAGAGAGATAAGGGGGAGGAGATTAGAGATTCGTAATCCCAAGGCCGACTAGAGGGGGAGGACGGTTAATCTTCGAGTGAGTCATACAAGTCGTCTTACCAAAGACCTGGTCTTACCACCCTCTTACCCCAATTATAGTGCCCCCAATGCCGCAATGAACAGCGATACGGAATTAGAAATAGAGATAGAAATAGAGTACATTTTTAAAGCAAATGCAGTCCGCACAAGCATGTCTTTCTTTTGACATTTTATAATCGACGAAAGTCACGTGTCGATTCACTTTCAAAGCGCAAGAAGAATGATGTGTACAATGTTTGCATAATGTGTGTACAACAGTATATTTTGCATTATTAACGTAACGTTAACAATTGCTTGTTCTCGTACCAAGTACAAAAATTAAGTACTTTTTACCGAAAAGAAAGTTTTTCAATTTTTCTTCAATAAATCCAATTTTAAGGCAGTGAGTATGAATCATATCATTTAGGTAACAACGAAGCCATTGCTAAACTAAATGAAAACCTCCTGAACTCTGAACTAATGATGATTTCACCACTATAGTTAAAAAATGACCAGGTTTATATCTGATACTAGTACAAGCAGGTGTTCGGATTCCTTTGATAATGCAAACACCACAGTTTGTAGGTCATATTACACATCATGCTTTGAAAGTGAATCGACACATAGCTTTAGTTGATGGTAAAATGTTAAATGAAACGGATGCTTATGCGCACTGCATTAATTTAAAAAAATTATTCTATTTCTTAGTTCAATTCAAAATTATATTACACTTTCTTTCTTTATTGCAGAACAACTTACAAAATTTCCTTCAATACCTTCTGTTTGATAATATAAAAAGATGGCAGATAGAACACATTTCCTTTATCAAAAGATGAGAAAATCAGAATTTCTGTCAATAAGTTTTAAAGAAATTTTTAAATATACTTCAATCAGCAAAAATAATCTTCCTCAGATAAATCTGGAGTTGCGCTGCATGAGTATTGTAAGAGTGAAGGATCATTGTCAGGTGTTGCGTAATCCAAACAAGTTTAAACTTTTCAACAGTACTTTTTTTTAAAATCTTTTAATGTCGAAAAACATGCAAAATAATGCCATTAAAAAATATTTTTTTTACACTATTCTTCAAATTATTATTCTTAATGTTTAAGTATGCTTTCAATCAAAAGTGTTTTTCTTTTCTTTTTTTTTTTTTTTTTTTTGTAAAGTCTGAAGCGGAGTTTTTTGCACAATTCTTTTAAAAAGTGAACAACGTTTTAGCGCTTAGCTATTGATACAAATAAATTTTTATCTTTTGACAGTCCAGTATTTATTGTTCTGAAAAGTTTTTGGGCTTTTTTAAGCTTAAAAGGTCTTTAAAGTAGTAGAAAACTTGTATTTTCTGCAAAACAAACTTCACTTTTTTCATTTCAAAACAACAAAAAACGCCCTTCTTTTTTCTACATAGCAAGAGAATGATTTAAATAAGCCGCAAATTTTTTTTTGATGTAGATCATAGTTGGTACTCCGGAGATATGACTTATTTAACCTCCCAATTAAAAAAGCATAAAAACTGATGATAAGGAGTAGAAACACCTAATTATTTACAGATTATTTCTGTTATTAACACTGAAAGAGAAAAGTATCAGCTTGAAATTGATACCAAATACAGCTTAATTGGTTGAAAAATACATAAATGAGAGAGATTTTTCTAAATTCATGCCAATACGGTGGCTCCGAAAAATGATCAAAAATGGAATTTTTGAAAAAAATCTCCGAAACGTAATTTTTATTCAAAAAATCTAAAAAAAAAAAAATTTGTGCTCATCTTATAGATATCTATTTGTAAAAAAATACAATACAAAATCGGAGACGCGACGGCACATGGCATTAGGCGATTTGACGTGAACCCATATTTGTATTTACCTGCCATTGGGAAAAAAAAAAAACTTTCAATTGGGATACTTCGAAACCTGTTTGATTGTAAATTTCAAAATACTTTTTAAGTGTAATTTCCTCCCCGACTCAAGTAACTGCTGGACCGATACATGATAATTGTGTCCTGACATCTGCCCAGATTGGAAAAACTTCAACTCAAAAATTGAATTGGTAGTTTGAAGAAGGGAACAAGCGCCAAAATATGAAATTTTTAATTTTCATATTTTGGCGCTTGTTCCCTTCTTCAAACTACCGATTTAATTGTCGGACTGAAATTTGGAGGTTGACTCATATTTTGCTTCTTAATTTAACAAATGCTGCATCACTAAAATGATAGTCGTTGTAAAATGATAACGAGCAAAAAATGTTTCATTACTCAATCCCCTACGAAGAGGGGGGGGGGGGAGGGGGGAGGTGATTTAATGCCTTCCAGTTTTTCAGCCACTCAACTATGTTTGTTTAAAAAAAAAAAACTGATCCTTTATCAACTTCAGATCAGGAGAGCGCACTGCTTGACTTTCTAGTAAAGATACCTTTCTTGACATAGCTTATACTCATAATATCCCACTACTGTTTAATTAGCTTCAAAAATTTAATATAGTGTCCGAATAGTCAATTTGAAATTCATTCCCTCTCAGTTTTAAGGCAGCACAATTTGTTTCGTCAAAGATTTTTACAGCTAAACTAACATTTGAACGTTCTAAAATGAATGCATATAAAGTGCTAAAATTTAAATTGTGAACATATTTTATAACTGAATTTTTTTCTAAGTAGTAACGCTTTCTCAGACGTGAAAATTATGGAAAAATGCAAGCATTGCTTTTGTCTTGAAAATCTGGGCAAATGAAGATTTTTTCAGGGTCACTTGCGCAGAGTTTTAGTAATGGGGGGTACCACTATACCGAAGAGTCCGGGGGGGGGGGGGGGGGGAATGGGAGGCAGGGCCATGCTGAGGTCAAAAAGTATGAGATTGTTGCCAAATGAATTTTTTTATCATCATCTTAAAGAGAGAGGATTTAACTTCTGGTTTAATATGAAGTCAGGGAGTCAAAACTAAATCTGAGTATTAGAAACATGAACCTAATCGTAAGCATATTATTCACTCAGTAATGGGGGTTCAGGGGGTTTCTCCCCCGCGAATATTTCGAAATTGTAGTCTTAAAAATGCGTTCTAGACTATTTTTGGTAATGTTATGGGGAAAAGTTCAGGGGCATTCACCCCTGTTCAATTTTCGCAATTGAAACTTTTAAAAACGCAGTTGTTATCTCCGATTATGTTGAGAAGTGGGGGTTGAGAATAAGGGTGTAAGGGGCTCTGCCCCAGAAATTGCTCGAAATTGTTTCGCTAACAGTGCAATTTTAGACGATCTTTAGTGATGTGGGGAGGGGAGATTCAGAGGCTCGCCTTCGGAAAATTTTCGAAATTGATCGAAGAACTTAAAAAGAATTTAAAGTATTTCATGGTATATGGGCAGCTAATTTGTATGGCATAAAATGCTTTCTCAAAAGAAAGAACATTTTTTGTCTGAAGTTTGTGGAAAGGGACAGTGTTTTTAACGTTGTAATTACCTTGCTTTAACATCATAGTGTTATTTCGGTATTGCACCAACCAAACATCAAGAAAGAGCCCGAGCCGTAATCTTCCAAAAATTTAGAAGTTGAAGCAACCGTCAATAATTAAATTTAAAAAGAAAAAACTTTTTCTTTCTTTGAATATTATTTGTTTTGGAAAAAGAGAAGGCAACTGCGCTCCCTTGCCTTCCTCTGGATACGCCCATGTTACGCAGGAGTCGCTACTTCTAAGTTCTATCACAGATGAACCCGTTCGCGGTTCACGGTTAAATGCATGTTTTTTTTTTTTTTTTTTTTTTGCATTTAATTGCATTTTCACTTTCTCATGCACAAAATCGTCGGAGAAGAAACATGTACAACTGTTCTTTAGACAAAAAACTTTTTCAATTTGCGAAGTTTCGCAAAATCAATTTTTCGAAAACACTCACTAATAGCTTTCTGTGTGGGTGGTCTCAAAATTAGTTTTTCTTTCTTTTTCGTTTTCGTCAAAGGGAAAAAAGGATTTTTGTGTCCATTGTTTTAAGATGCTCGCAGAAAATGTCCATTTTCTTTGTGCTAAATAATAGATCAAAATGATCACATTCCCTGTTTTCCGACTTTCCTTTGTTTTTTACCTCGGCTGTTTCTATGACTTCACGTAAACAAAGTTACAGAAAATTAAAAGTCATTAAAAATTACTTGAAAAATAATATGACACCAGAAAGGCTATCAGAGTTGGTCATCATCTTTAATGAATCCGAAATCGCTAAAAAAAATGATTTCACAAAATTATTGACAAATTTACTTTTTTCTCAATCAGAAAGCCAGAAAAGTTCTTTTGCTGTTAATTAGTAGGTGGTCTTTGAAGAAGGACAGATTTATGTATTTTTCGCTTCACGGGATTTATACTTTTTGCTTCACGAGATTTATGGTTTAGAACTTTTTTTTATTAGATTATATTTTCTGTGAAAATTCTGTAGCTTTTTGCATTTGTAATAATGAAATGCCAATTTTTGTTTCAAATTTGATTTTTGTTTGTTTATTATTTTGTAAAAATATTTTGTCCCTCTTATTACCTATTAGCTGGCCAAGTTTTGAAGTAAAATTTTTACTTGCATTTTTATTATCGTTTTACGATTTACTTTTTATTACTCCTTTTGGTGATGAGTTTTTTTTTTTTTTTTTTTTTGACGGTTGGTGGCCAGGGGGGGGGGGGTGGAAATAGGGAAAAACGGTGGTCATATTTGGGTTTATGGGGTCATTTTGCATAAGAATCGGTAAGTATGCTTTCAGAAGTATTTTGAAGTTTTTTTGTCGCACAATGTTCAGTGGCGGATACAAGGAGGGGGTTCATGACACCCCCCCCCCCAAAACCCGCAACAGTATTTGAATGTTTGCTCGAAAAAATAAAAAACTTGATCAAGACCTTAAGAAGTGGATACAAGGAGGGGGAGAGGATCATGGGGGTCATGATCCCCTCCCCCTCTCCCATCAAAATCTGTGACAATGCTTTGTAATCTATTTTAAGGTTCATTGCATTTGAATGATTGCTTGAAAGAAAAAAAAGAAAGAAAAGCCGGACCCCGAAACCATAATAAGAAACAGTAAATAATTTTCGAATTCCTTTTTTTTTGGGGGGGGGGGGTGTTAACTGTCACTTTTCTATTTATAGTACTATATGTATTTAAAATATGTAGACAGTAAAATAGCTTTTCTTGTGAGAGTCAGTCTGCAGCGCTGTGTTCAGAAACCAATACAGTAAAACCTCTGTAAGTTGACCACTTGCGGTGCACTACTTTAGTGGTCAACTTAAACAGGTGGTCAACTTACAGATGTTGATTTAAATGAGAAGGGCTAATTCCGTGCCTGAAAAAAAGCGGTCAACTTAGACGGGTGGTCAACTTACAAGGGTGGTCAACTCCACAGGTTTTACTGTATAATGAAAAGTAACAAAGAAGTGTCTGACGCCCGATCTCTTTTTATGCAACAAATTTAATCAACGATAGTTGTTGTAAAACGAGATCCAAAGCTGCAGGCATCGTTTCAATCGATAAAACATTTAAGTGGGTAAATGTTTTTTTTTTTTTTTGTGTGTGTGTGTGTGTGTAAAATCTTTGTAGATAATAATTTCTTTCTGTTGCAATTTTTAGATAGTTTCGTTTTTAGTCGTGCTGAGTTTATTTTTAAATGTGCTGAAAAAAGAAAATTAGTTTAAACCAATGTTTTGGATTTAGTATCGTGCACGAAATGTAAAATTTGAGTGTCACGTTAGCGCAAAACCTCATTATACAAAGGTTCTCGTAAACTTGCCCACCTCATTAGACGGAAACCCTGCTGGAAAAAGCCGCGTTTGTCAAAAAAGAACTACATATAACAGGGGGTCCCAATTTTTTCCGACTCACGGCAACCTTTGACGAATTACAATTTTTTCACTGCACTCGAATTTATTTCAATTATGCCCGCATATTGAAAATATGGAAGCTCGCGACACCCCTCGCCTCTCCTTGCGGCAACCCAGGGTGTCGCGGCCCCTACTTTAGGAACCCCTAACCTACAACAAAAACTATGAAACAGTCGGGTGACAAAGCAGTGTAGTCTCTTTTTTGAACTGTTGAAAAAACTGATGAAACCAAAATCCCCCGATAGAAACATATCTGGAGTTCCTGTATCAGACTCTGAGACTGCGACATCTTTGTCAACCTCCGATTTTCTACAATTGAAATTAATCAGTCGGTGAGTAATTTGTCAAGTCCGAATTATTTTTATAGAATATTTAATTTTTAATTAGATTTTCGCCGCAAGTTTTAAGTGATGTTTTACTATTATTTTAAGTGATGTTATTTTTCTGCATACAAGATGGATGTGTCGAGTATTATGCAAATTTATAATCTAAGATGGATGTGTGTCGAGTATTATGCAAATATTTAATCAACCATAATTGGAATCCGAAATTTCCGAAAAATTTGAGTTGTTGTTTCCGAAAATTTTCGGCTTAAATTCTAAAACTGAAAAATTATTTAAAAAAAAATTTTTAAACGATTTTTATCAATGATTTGGATGATTGAAGAGCTTTTATGATTTCAATGATTATCGTTTGTATATTTGAAGAATTTTTACGGTGGGGGGGGGGCGTTGTTCGTAGCAGAAAATTTTCGTACGTAAGACTACGTTCTTGAGCATGACCCCCCCCCCCTAAAATAAAATCCTGTATCCGTCCCTGACAGTGTTTGCTTACTTCGACGGTTCTCGTGAAAATCAGACAATACGACTAAATGCCAGTAGCGTAACTAGGGGTTGGCAGGAGTGGCTCTCGCCAGGGGCGCAGCAATCAGGGGGGTGGCATTTCAACTGATTAAAAAAAATTTTAAGAGTTTCTTTTTTTTTTTTTTTTTTTTGATCATAGAATTTGAAAAATGCTTTAAGAAAAAAAATCGCAAGAAAAAGAGCTAGAGGCACATACATAACATCTACTGAGAAGGAACATTGGGCATCATTAAAAACAATTCTAAAAACGAAAATAAGAAAAAAATTACAATGCTGCCTCCTGTTTGTCGAATCAACTAATCAAAATGTTCCAAAAAAAAAAAAATGTTTTTTTTTTTTTTTTTTTGAGGTCACATTTTTATTTTTTTGGAACATTTTGATTAGTTGACTTGACAAATAGGAGGCAGCATTGTAATTCTTTTTTATTTTCTTTTATAGAATTCTTTTCAATGATGTCCAATGTTCTCAGTAGATGTTATGTACGTGTCTCTAGCACTTTTTCTTGCGAGGTTTTTTTTTTCCCCATTTTTTTAAAAACCATTTTCAAATTCTATGATAAAAAAAACTCTTAATTATTTTTTAAATCAGTTGAAATGCCGCCCCTTGGCTGCTGCGCCCCTGGTGAGAGCCACTCCTGCCAACCCCTGGTTACACTACTGGACCGATCGAGGGCCGTTGTAAGTATTTGTGAGATTGGTGTGAGGAGGCAATTTAGTAGAATTCGCAAAGTATACCTTTATTTACACAGTTCTATATACAAGATGATGAAATATGAAATGATGGGTAGAAACCTGGCCGACTAAGGCCAGCTAAACCCTTCTTGCACACCGCGAGAAGAAAAAAACAATATCCCGTGTCTACGGGACCGAGAGACCCACACCTTCTCTCTGAACTTCCTGGGGTCGGAACCCCGTACTAGATCGGTGGGGGGGGGGGGGGGGAGGGCACCATCCTCAGACCATCATAGAGAGTCTCATCCATCAGGGATGCTACACCCCATAGGTACGCCACTGAGCACCTTACATTTTCACGCGGGCATCTTTATTTCTCTTTCATGAAAAGCAGGATATTCCTTGATACATTTGCTAAGTGTTGAAACTTTATGAACTTCATTTGTGTAAAAAGGGGTAAAAATCCATTCGGAGGAAGTCAAAAAGAGCTCTCATTCAAAGTTAGATCTTGGCGTGATTTCGCAAAACATAACTTCTTTCTCTCTGCAGCAGCGTTTCATGAAAACATTTTTTTTTCTTTCAACCATACCATAAATGAAATGCTTAAAGTACAAGAAGAAATGATGAAAAATGGGGGTGTGATGTAAAAGCTAGTTTAGGAGAAGCTTCCGTGCCAGTCAGCCATCACAGCCACCTGAGTTTCATCTCAACAACCTGCACATTATAGCAAAACATTACGGTGTTCTAGGCTTTTTAATATCGTCGGTTTTTTGGGGGGGGGGGGGGTACTACGGTACCCCCTGGTGACCTCCGTGTGCACGCCCCTGAAACAAAGAACTTTAAGTCTGCTTTTTCAAGAAATTTTATAGCTTTTATTGTTAAATCATGAAGATTATCAGCTGTTAAGCTACATACACAGGCACAAGTCCTACAACTTCTTTATAAGATGAATAGAGAGAGGAAATCATAAACGCTTGGACTGAAGTTGCTTCAAAATTAGGATATTTTTCAGTAAACCTTAAAATGCAGTTTCCCTTATAAGTTGCATTTTTTTTTTTTTTTTTTAGATGTATTTCGTCAATTGAACTCGTGTTGAACTATAGTCAAGATTTTCTTAATGTTTTGTTATGAAGTTTGTAATTTATGTTTTATAATTTGTAAGTTTTTTAACTTTACTTTTTTAATTTTGCTTACTGTTATGTATGTGTATTTTGTTTGTTAATAAATTTTATCTTATCTTATCTTAATTATTAAATTTACTGTTCTGAGGCTTTCATCCAGTTTTAAAAGTTTCCTTTTAATATACTATGCTCAATATTTGTTTCAATGTTGTTCCTAAGGCTGAAAGCTAAGAGGTCGGGTGTGTTCGGAGAGAAGTACGCCACTGGTTAGTGGTGTGGTTTAACTTGATAAGATTTAGTGTGTTTTTTAAATAATCTGTAGATGGAATTGTTAACAGTTGACATTCATAAAGCACCATGCGTGAATTTACTGACTTAATGCATATGTAAAAGAAATAATATCGCTACTGCACCATCTAAACGTTTTTCACACAACTGCACTTGCTCCAGTAACAGTAGTTTTTTGTTGTAAGAATTTAATTCATCATCGAGAGCATCTGCGTCACAATATGCTCTCCAGTGTTTGATAGCTGATTTCTAATTGTAATTGTCTCAGTGATCGGGGTAAATGATATGGCCCGAGAACTCAGATGAGAAAATAAAGTTTCCAATTCATTTGCACATGATCTAGAAGGCCAAT